>NW_026125274.1:0-124453 GCF_943737965.1 Phodopus roborovskii
ATGCTTGATTCGACATCTTGCCAAAAGCTGCCTTGAATTTTGTCTTAAGGCAGAGACAGAAAACTCATTCTTGATGACCATGGACTTGAAACAAGACCATCAATTCCTCCATTGAAACACATTTTTTAAAGTCCCATTTTTAGAATTTTAACAAATTTGTCTGTCATCCATTTTCAAAGTTTTTGAAGCCTAAAATAAAATTTAGTGATATTCAAAAATAGAAATAAAATAGCTCCTGGAGGCATCTTTTGCTCTATTTTTTTGCCATATAGTTACATATGCCTAAAATATTATAACACTGATGGTTAAAAGACAGCCATTCAAGGAATAAGTATAGAATTTAGAGTCAGACAAACCGAAGTTGAATCCTAGGTTCTATCACTTACCAACTGTGAGACCTGGGGACTGTCACTCACTCTCTTAGCTTAAGTTTTCCCATCTTTAAAGGAAGTCAAGCTTACCTTAGTATTAATGTGCTTATTACCAATCATGTGTGCAAAATATTTATCACAGAACTAACACATAGCAGGCGGCCATTGTAGTCTGGTTAATATTATCAAGATGGCAATAGCTAGTGCTCATACCACTAAAATGATACCATTAATGATATCATCACTCTCTCTCTCTCAAACCCTGTGTAGTTCTGAATATCCCATGTCTCAAAGTCCCAAACAAAAAAAGAAAAAACATTAGTACCACAAATTACATTATAATGAGTGTAAATGGGATTCTTTGTAGCTCTTCTAGAACTTTCTCAGTAGGAGTCCAGCTGAAATAAAGGAAAAATGAGAAACAGATGTCACAAAGGAGTGGGGGTACAAATGGAGGTCCAAGTGGTATGTATTTAGAAAAAAAAGGGACACTCTCCAAGGATTGCTATGTGGCCCAGCAATGTCGTTCGGAAGAACAACAGGATGCAGAGCTTAGTGACAAATGAACTGCACAGTTATCATTCAGCACCAAGTGCTAGACTCTGCTAACCTTTTACTAATGCCATTCAAAGCCCCTAGTCTAAATTTCACCCCCATTTACCAACATAAAAATCTTAATTTGTAAAGCTAAGGAGGAAATCCAGGAGCATCTGAGGAGGAGGGTTGGCAAATAGTAAAACCTTATGTGTCTAATTTTATGTCTAAATAATTATAGTTGACACAAAATGCAATAGCATATTAATTCACACTATGAATTATTGTTCTTGGTATACATATGTAGATTAAATATGCTTGATTACAGAATATTTTGATAGATTGTTTCCAAATAACAACTTAGTTCCAGTTAGTCATCATAATAAACGTCACTGAGTGAATTATTTGACTATTTTCTCCTATCACAGCTGCCCATGCTTTTCCTTTTACTTTACATGAATTCCCATTGCACACAGTCAGAGATTCCTTTCTTAGCATTATTACATGAATTCTAAAAAGCTTAAATTTAGATGATTCGTTAGCCATACAACAGAATCCCAAAGCTTTATCATGAGTTACTGGGTATCATTAGTTTGGCCTCAACCAACTCTTTCTGCCACAATTCCCACCTCTCCCTTTCCATAAATCTATCCTGTCATATATACAACTATTTGCAAGCCTATAATATGCATATTGCCCATCCCTCTCCTCCCCCTTTCTCTCCCCCTCCTCCCTTCTTCCCTCTCTCTCCCCTCTCCTCCTTTCTCCCTCACTTTTCTCTTTCTCTCTGTCTATCTCTGCCCTCTCTCTCTCTCTCTCTCTCTCTCTCTCTCTCTCTCTCTCTCTCTCTCTCTCTCCTGCCTGACCTCTGGGTAAAATTACCTGAGTTCAAACTTTTATTACACCAATTATTACCAGCATGCCTCTGGTGAGTTTCCAAGCCTCAAGGAATTGCTTTAATTAGCATCTATGAACTGGGTTGTTGCAAGGATACTTATGAAAATTTATCCAGAGTCCAGACTAGTCAAGATAATATTATGAATTAATATGTTTATCACATTTCTTCTATTAACTAAATACTGTGATGAGATCTGGGTCTATAAAGACTAAAAGATAATTTGGATTTGTGGCGGCCTCTGCCTGCAATCCTAGAACTAGAGAAACAAACTAGGGTAGCTGTAAATTTAGAGCCAGCTTGGTCTATTTGGGAAGTTTTAAGCCAGCCAACACTACCCTAATAAAACCCATTGCCACTACCATCACCATCCTCCAAAACTGATTTTGATCCTTAAGTGATAGTTTGATGCTGAAAGGACATAGAAACAATCCCAGTGTGCTATGATGATTGCTATGAGATACATAATAAAAAAGAGTAAATGTATTAAGAAGCAATCTATTGATATCAGTCCAAAAGGATTTCTAAGAAAGCCTGAGTTAATTAGTAAAGAGCAACAATTTCCAGACTACAAAAGGAGAAAAAAACTTTATGAGCAGCTTTCCAGACACAAAGTGGGAAAGACACATAGTCAAAAGGCAAGGTGCCACAGAGATTGGAGACATTAAACAGCATAGAGGGTGGTAGAGACCTGCAGAGAAGTCACTACAGGGTATGCATATTAAAGACAAAATTTGCAACTTTCCTGGAGAAAATAGAGGGATGCAAAGTGGAGAAATAGTAGCCAGGCTATTGTTGTTGTTGTTGGTGGTGGTGTTGGTGGTGGTGGTGGTGGTGGTTCGCACTTTTATTCTCAGCACTTGGGAGGCAAATCTCTGTGAGATTGAAGCCAGCCTGGTCTACAGAGCGAGTTCTAGAACTGCCAGGAAAAAGTCTATCTAAAAAAAAAAAAAAAAAAAAAAAAAAAGAAGAAGAAGAAAAAAAAAAAGGAAAAGTGAAGAAATACGAGCCAATCACTTGTTTTCTTACTGTATTTTACAGGCATTATTCTAAGTTCAGAAACCAGAATGGGCCAAAAAGAAGTTGCTCCTAACATTGAGGTATCTTAAATGCCAATGACAAGGAGAGGCATCCTTAGCGCTGTCTGTAATAAAAGTCCTCGCTATGGCAGTGGAGGACATTCCTGGGGTTAATTCCAACTAGAAAGGGAAGAGTGGGAGCTGGAGCAGAGCAGAAACAAAGATGCACCTACAAAATACATGTAGGGCTTCTTTGAGCCATTTTTAATTGTATTCTCTGGTTTTTCATGTTTCTTCTGGTTTTGCACTAGGGACTTGCCCATCTGGAATTAGAACTGTGGCTTAATGGAACAGACAGAATTAGTCCTTATTTCAAGTAATCTTTTTTTTTTGTAGTGCAGATATTATAGATTCCTAAAAGACCGGTTGTAAAAGGGTTGAGATGATGTCTTCTTTTGTTAAATTGAGGTTCAGGGCACTGGGATCAATCCCAAGTTCTCCCCTATGAAGTTCTCTCCTCTGAAACTAGTCCACTATACAAGCAGTAAACCCATCACGACACTAGAACAATAGTTGACCACAAAGCAATTACTCCTTTGTACTAACTGTAATAAAAAAAAATACAAAAGACCAGACAGATGGTATGCAATGAACTCAAGCTGTGGGTATATTATTATTATTATTATTATTATTATTATTATTATTATTATTATTATTGGAAAAGGATCAGAAAAAGGGAAAGGGAAGGGTGGGGAGGCCAACCTCCATGAACAGGGGGCAGCAGGAAAAAGGCAAAGAGAGACAGACAGACAGACAAAGAGGTATGAGAGGTGGGCAGGGACCTTTAAAAGGGAACATAGTGGATGTGCACAGGTGGTGCTTTTAGTGGCAGCAGCTAGAACATATCTTGTCAGAACTCCAAAGGCAGGCCAGTAAAATGCCTAAATACTAACACCGATTCTTTCCCCCGGGGGGGAAGGGATACAACAGTACTGTGTACTAAGTTATTATGGATATGAGTGAAAGAAGAGAGGAAAATACGATGGAACTAGTGATCAGTACTAGGTGCTAGATGCTGAAGTAGAGGAGGGTAATGTACATTAATGGGGGAAATGACAGTTTTTTGTCTTGTTTTGTTTTAATGGAGTATAGGAGTTTTTGTTAATGGTAGACTGAAAAGAAAAGGTTATAGATATGCATGCAGATAACATTAAAAATCTCATTTATCTGGAGGCTGAGTCAAGAGACCCTGTGAAATAAATAGGGCAGCCTATGTTTTTTTTGGGAAGCCCTCCCCCTCTAGTGCCGGGATTAAAGGCATGTATGTGATCTGTACTCTTTTCACTAATCCAATCTCTCATGCATCCCTGGATGGCCTTGAATTCAAGAGAAATTCCTCAGCTCTTAATCTGAGTCCTGGGAAATGGTATGGGGAAAGGAGAAAAGGAGAGAAATTACTTAAGACATGAACAGTGGGGGTGGGGGAGCTGGCCTATTACATTGGCCTTGGCTGTTATATAGATGAAGAACAACTATAATGGAGTTACTAGGTAAATATATAGAATATTGATACTGGTGCCTTGATTAACTAGACTTTGTCTCACCATTGGGAGTTCCTCCATACTGTTCTAACCTCTGGACTATGCTCCATGTTGACTCTCTCCTATCATTTGCCCTTGGGTATTCCAGAATCATGCTCATGTTAAATTAACTCATGGAATTAACAGCCATTTCCATCAGCTGATGATAGCTGAGATGATCTCACTCAACTGTCATTGCTGCAATTAAGCCAGGCAGGCTGGACCTTTGGTGGTGAGCCTGTTTTTGGAGGTTGTGTCACTTCCAGATGTCTTGGGTTCCCATTTGGAGTACTGAGGCATTCCTCGGACACTAGTCAAATGAAACCCCTGCTATACTCATATGACATACTTCTGAATTTCCTGGAAAGAGTCCCTAAGACAGCCCACTGGTTCTATAGGAATAACTGCAGGCGATTTTGGTAGCCTCTCTCTTCTCTGATCTCAAAAGTTCTTAGGAAGGCATAAACAAGTAGTTTATAGAAACAGAAAACAGCACTCAAACTGATAAAATTCTATTCCCTTCAGATTACCCTGTGTCACCACTTAGCCATGGTTTCCAAACCAAAATACCATCTTCTTCGTACCTGGGATAATCTTCTAAACCAGAATGTAGGATCCAGACCCTATAAAATAATCTATTTAGATTATTCTCTGAAAGATTAAATAGTAAGGGATTCCAAAGAAAACCAGAAACAAAATGAGGGAAAAACTCTTTTAAGACTTAAGGGCTTTTGGATGACACACTCTGAGGCATGATGGGCAATGCAGAAGTTGCGGGAAATAAAAAAGAACATATCTGGGCAGGTATGTGAATTGTTTGCATAGTTAGCTTAATATTCAGAAATCACCTTATGCACTCATTAGAATAAAGAAAATTGTAACCGCAGTTATTTAAAGCTAAAACCTCATCTGGGTTTAGGCATGGTCGTGGCCCCCTGCCTCTTTTAAATTTGGAAATCCCTCTAGGCATGAGCCCTCTAGGCTCAACTTGCTCATTTGTCCTCTTGGGATCAAATTTTTGTGCTATCATCCTTCCCTTTAACATTAGACTTTACCTCCGATCCGTTTTACTCAATTTCTAAGTCAGATTCTATTAATGCCTATTGATCACATCTTAAAATATCTCACTTCTCTGGACAGTTTGATAAAGCATCAAAATATCAACTCAGAGGCTGGAGGCAGGAATCATGACTTTTAGGCCAACCTCACTCTGTAAAATACAAGGCTGACCTGGGCTACACGAGACCTGTCTTGAATAAATAAGTAAACCCAATCTCCTCCCTCTGGTAAAGTAAGAATTATCAACAGAGAATCCAGTGAAGAGTCTATTCTTAAGTGTATGGATTGGATGCTGTACACAAATGGAAATGAGTGCAGGTTCACATATTTTTTTTGGAACTGGAGTCATGGGATTTGATGCATTAGCCTATCACAGAGTGTGGCAGGGGAAAAGAACAGTGAGTTAAAACCTAATATTTGGGCAGATGGCAGTGTCTTAATTGAGGCCGAACAGTTTGGAAGTCCCTCTGACAGGGATTTAGATTAGACTACAGTTAGTCTACAAAAGAAACAAGCCTTAATCCTCTACCGTAAGCCCTCGGGCACTGGGAGTAACAACAGGGCTTTCCTAACTGGGCTAGGGAAGTGGAGTAGAAGACAGAACTTCAAGAGGGAATGAGACAAGTAAGAGAGAAGTAGTAAGGGGCCTCAGGACCTAAAAACCAACCTCCTTCCATCTTTCTAATTCCTAATCCCATTTCTTCCCAGGCGAGAACTCCCCTCTATCAGAACATTTTCCATTCTTTCTACAAACTAATTGAGGACAACTCTGAGTTAAGACCCTTAACTAAAATACTTTGGCTTTGCTGGGCATGGTGGTATATACAAGAAATAAATAAAGACCCAGAGACAGAATACTAAGGTTCCAAGCTGAAGATCAGGGAAGCAAAGCAACTGACCACTAGCTCTCACTTCTAGCTCAGGCTGAAGGGCTGATCCACACAAGCTGTGTACCAAGTCTCAAACTGGCCTGTCCTCCAAGTGGCTGGAGAAGCGAATACCTCATACTCTACTGAAGACCCTCCTTCCACCCTTATACCCTGCTGAGATTAAAGGTGTGTGATCTGTTACTCTTTTAGACTGATGTGATCTTGCATATCCCTGGGTGGCCTTGAACTCAGGGGAAATCCATCTATCTCTTAATCCTGAGTCCCTAGGGCTAAAAGTGTGTACCACCACCTCCTAGCTCTGGTGCTAGGATTAAGATGCATGCCTGGCTTCTATGGCTTGTGGCTGACTTTGCTTTCTGAATCCTCCAGGCAAGCTTTAATAAATCATAAATAATATATCACTACACCACCAAGTGAAACATTGTCTCAAAACAATAAAAAACAACTATTAGGTTTTGGTTTCAGCAATTGGCAATTGCCCTTAGCTGGATTACACTTATAGGCATAGTTCAAAACAAAAGGAAAAAAAAAATAAAAATAATGGCATGGATACACTCTGTAGGGCAAAGCCCCCACACTTCACCTCTCTAAGCTGGGTTCCACCCCCAAAAACGCTGCTGCATGAGGAATTACATTTCCAACATCTGAGTTCTGGAAACACCTACCCAAACATAACACACAGCAACATTAACATACAGTTCCACACTAACAGTGAGTCCACTTCTAACTCTATTATTAATCTGTTGTCTTTCCTAGCCCACCCTTTGAGATGAGTACTTGTTACCTATATGACCAGGACTCAGTTGATGCTTGGGATAAAGAGGAAACAAAAACACATCCTTTTGTTCTAAGCTGGACAGATTTTTTTTTTTCAGTTTGGCAGAACAGTGAATTTTTGTAAAGTATTGGAATTTTCTCATTTGTTATATGTTAGATTTTGTAAAGATGCAAGTAAGAAACAAAAGTTAGCTGTTGGTATAGGCTTATGCATATACTAAAACTATTAGAAATTTGCAATGATTTCCCACATGTCTATATTATACTTGATCATGGAATTCAACATTTTAAAACAATTTACTCTAAAATTAGATATTTAAACTATTAAAGACTGTTTGCAAAGGAACTCAAGACTTTGGTATCTTTTCATAAATGTTTGAGGCATAGGTATCTATAAATTATATTACATAAATGTTATAAATAAGAATGCTAACCTTGGTTTGGTCATGAATGGCCTTTTTACCTGTTTAGAAGGCCTCTCCACTGAACTTCTGATATAGACTCTTCATTATCGGGAAGGACACGGGGCTGAAATTTTCTATCTTGAAAATCGTACAGCATCGCAATAATAAGACTCCTCAGATGATCTGGCACCAAGGGAAACACACATAAAGAAAACTAAAGAACCAATATCCAAAGGCTTGAGATGTAACTCAGGAGAAGAATGCTTGCCTAGCCTGAGCGAAGCCTTGAGTTTGATCCTCTGAGGGTAGGATGAATATAGGTAAGAATAATAATCTGTATTTCATTACTTTTTATAATAGAACAAGGACATTTTCACTTTTACAGAGTATGGTTAGATTTAGGAATAGAGATGGTCTTTATTGTTGTTTGTTTGTTTTTTGGGAAGACTGGGTTTCTCTGTGCAGTCCTGGAAATCACTTTGTAGACCAGGCTGGCCTTGAACTCAGAGATCCATCTGTCTCTGCCTCCCTTGTGCTGGTATTAAAGGCGTGCACCACTAATGCCCAGCTAAGAGAAGGTCTTCAAAAGGGGAAAACAATCTAGTTTGAGAAGAAAAGCTTTTTCCAAAAAGACAGTTTGGGGGTATATGAGTCCAAATGTCAAGGTCAGGGTCAAAATGCAAATGTTAGAAATGGTAAAGAACATATATTTTAGAGAGGTTTCCAACATTAGGTCAACTATTATGCAGATCTGAGGGAATTTTCATACTTTCTAAAAAGTAACAATGAGGCAGAATAATTCTAACAGTTGTTTACTTACTATTGTGGTACTTGGGAAGATATAGCTGTCTATTAACATAGTTTCCAAAATATCGTGATCTGTAAGACAAGGGAAAAGTCTATCATGCAAAATATTAAATCTTAAAGTAAAGACCTTTGAGTTAAATACACTTTAAGTAATGTTGGAAAATCAGTTTCAGATCTAAAATGTACCTCAACTCCTCATAAAAAAGAGACATAAATTACAGCAGCAAAGTAAAATATCCTCATGAATCCTAGGCTGTTATGGGCTTGAGGCTTTAGAGAGAAAGACTCATAGTCACAGCATTATCAATGTAGTCATAAGGAATTTTAACTTTTAATTTATGACCCTTGGAGCTGGAGAGATGGACTCAGTGGTTAAGAACACTAGCTGGTCTTCCAGAGGTCCCAGTTCCAATTCCCAGCAACATGATGGATCACAACCATCTGTAATGAGATCTGGTGCCCTCTTCCTGGCCATCAGGTATACATGCAGACATAACTCTGTATACATAGTAAATACATACATCTTTAAAATAATGAATAATTTATGACCCTTGAAAGATATTATAGAAGATATAACTACTAATGAGATGACTCAGCAGTTGAGAGCACTGGCTGCTCTTCCAGAGGCTTTCAGCACCCACATAGTGGGCTTACAACTGACTTGTAACTCCATTTGCAGGGGAATCTGGTACCCTCTTCTGAACTCCTATGACAGTGTTTGCACATGGTGCACAGCCATGTATGCAGGCAAAACAACCGTGTACATTAAAAGCTGAAAAATGTTAAACAGCCTTGCATGTTTCAGTTTTAAGTTTTGCTGATATGTTGTATTAGTTATTAAGTACTGTTAAAACTTTGAACGTTTGGGGGGGAGGGAGGGAGGAAAGAAGGGGAATGGGGAGGAGAACATGAGGGGATCAGGAAGGTCGAGTTAGGGGAAGAACAGAGAAGGAGAGAAGGACACAGAGATACCTTGACAGAGGACCGTTATGGGTTTAATGAGAAACCTGGCACTAGGGAAACCTCCAGGGACCCACAAAGATGATCCCAACTAAGAATCTAAGCGATAGTGGAGAGGCTACCTTAAATGCCCTTCCCCTGTAGTGAGATTGGTGACTACCTTGAATGCCAAGCCTTCACCCAGTAGCTGATGGAAGCAGGAGCAGAGATTCACAGCTAAGCACCGGCGGAACTTCTAGTATCCAGTTTCACGGATGGAGGAGTGATGAGAAATGGGGTCAAGGCCAGGCTGGAGAAACCCACCAAAACAGCTGACCTGAGCAAGTGGGAGCTCACAGACCCTAGTCTGACAGCTGGGGAACCAGCATAGGATGGAACCAGGCCCCTTCAACGTAGGAGCTAGTTGGGGGGGGGGGGGCGCTGGGAGATCTATGGGGCCTCTGACAGTGGAACCAGTATTCATCCCTAATGAACAAATGAGCTTTGGGAGCACATTCTATGGAGGGATACTCTCTCAGCCTACATACATGGAGGAGGGCCTAGGTCCTACCCCAAATGATGTGACAGACTATGATGATCCCCTATGGGAGGCCTCACTCTCCCTGAGGAGTGTATGGGGGATGAGATGGAGGGTTGGGGATTGGTGGGGGGAATGGGAGGTAGGAGGAGGAGAGGGAACTGAAAATTGGTATGTAAAATCTTTTTTTGTTTGTTTGTTTTGTTTATCGAGCCAGGGTTTCTTTGTGTTACAGCTCTGAATTTCCCTGGAACTTACTCTGTAGACTGGCCTGTCCTCAAACTCACAGAGATCGACCTGCCTCTGCTTCTCAATTGCTAAGATTCAAAGGTGTGTGCTAGCCATCACCAGCCTTATTAAATATTGTTAATATTTTATTCTGGATTTTCCATTTGTGAGGTTACTTTCTTTTTAACACCCTTGTGGTGTCAATTAGAAGGGCTATTGCTAGCCTTATGAATGGGAAGTGTTTTTATCTTTGTCTATACTTTTTATATGACTTTTATTAGACATCATTTTAACATAAGTATATGGTAAACCTCACTAGTGAGAACATAGGTGAACTATTTAACCTTAGACCCAAATGACAGGCACTGCTATGTGAGGGCCTTGACAAGGACAGCAGTCCAGACAGAGGGCAGAATATAGTCAATGCAGAGGTGTAGAATGTAGACAATGTAGAAACACTGTCACAGATTTTCAACCCTCCCCTGGATTCATGAGTGGTTTTGGTAGACTTAAACTATACACATCATATTATCTGGTTAGGCAAATAGAAAGCAAGGCTTAGTCTTGGATTCCTTCAGCATTCATGAAAAACCTATTCTTTTATAATGTAGACACTAAATTTCAGTCTTTCCTTGGAAAATAAGAAAATCGAAGAAGACTAATTTTGAAGTGGAGACTAAAATTTACATAGGAATAGTTCAGTAAACATTATACATGTTTAAGCACCAGGTTTGGATACAAAAGAATACTCTTGTTTCATTTATAAAGAAAATAGAGTTCAGAGTTTTGCATCCTTAACACTTGCAACCCAATTCTTATCAATTTAATAATCACCCAGTATAAATCTCAGTTTTTGTCAGAGGAAACATCATTTCCATAATCATGAAGAACTAACTTGAAAGCCATTGTAGGCTTGAAACTTTGACCACCGGAGTCAATATGAATCACAGGGGTAGAATGGAAGAAAACAGAACATGATTTTGCCAGTCTTATTTTCTAGGACTTTTGCCAAAACAGACCCCTTTGACTGCTTTGGTGTTGTGCAGGTGTTAGCTTCATATGCCTAAAGGTTATATGACATTCTTACTTTGAAATATCAGTGTAAATAATAGCTATACTTTATTCAGTGTATTCTATATTTTGGGCAGATAAAATTATTTAAATCATTTGAGCAAAATTAGAACAGTCACTAACAAACACAGAATAATTACACAGTCAAAATAAAACAGTGCAGGGCCACAGAGAACTAGATTATGGAGAGGTGTTGTTTCTCTTCCACCTAAATGAGATATTTCTCTTTTTATTACTATTGCTGCTCAATTTCTCCTTGAGCTTCCTCCATTTTCTTCACTTGTAAATGAGAACATTTTTCCCATTTATATCAAATGAAATTATGTACTTTGTGGGGAAAAAATATCTAAATATGTAAAAATTTATTACTGTGCCCTGACTCTTGGGTGATAGCTGAAGAGGTTGTTGGAGTTCTAGCTCACTTTCCTAATGAATCACAGTGCAATCAACAAGCATCTCAGAAGACTTCAGAAGACAAACGCACATTATGAAGAACGATACAGCCCATGAGTAGCCAGCTCCTGGGAGGTTGCCTTTAAACCCCTGAAGTCACTTGGCTGGTCCAAAGTGTCTTGGTTTACCTTGGACCTTGAGCCACAGCCAAATTATCTTGACCTTTACAGAAGTCTGAGTTTGAGTAACCGGTCAGTCAACTACACGTTTAAGAATAAACACTTTAAAAAACAAATCTCAATAAAAACTACACAGCAAGACCAAGGTGAGGTCCCCTCACAAGCAATGCTCCCTCCTCACTATCAGACATCAAGCGCTATCATAAGATTTCCTTAGGAGCCAGGCAGTGGTAGTGCACGCCTTTGATCCCAGGACTCTCAGAGGCAGGAGGCACTCTGTGAGGTCGAGGCTAGCTTGGTCTATAGAGTGTGTTCCAGACGGCAGAGCTGTCTCAATAAATGAAAAAGAACTAAAGAGAGAGGGAACTGGATTAACTTGGGGTTATTTGGCTAAAAGGGGTCTAATGGTGGTCTTCATTTGAAGAAATCATACTGAGCCATAAGCTGCATCAGAGATTACTCATAGAACATAGTGTATCCATTATTATTTAGTTATAGCTTTAGTATAGTGTAGTTATTGTTTAAATTGGTATCTAGTGTACACATGTCATATAAATTTTAGGTGGTCAAGTTAGTGCTTTCCAAGTAATACCAAAGACAGCACGGAAGTGACTGTCTTCGGCAAGAGTCCTGGAAAAACAAATGAAATTTTCTTTCTAAGCTCTTGGAACCTAAGATGTTAAGAGTATGCATGAATGAAAACAGTTTCTACTTCATGACTGTAATTTTACGACTGTTACAAACTGTACTATAAACATCTGATATGCAACTCTTGTAGAAGGGTTTTGACCCCAGAAGAGATCACAACTCCACAGGGAGCTACTGCTTTAGACATTACATTTTCCTTCTCTGTGATGACAAATTCTGGGCTTCAGAGTTGTACTGCATCATATTTGCAGACAAGATATATTTATGTGTAATTAATCAATAGGACATTTTAATTTACATAACTTTTTTTTTTTAACTTTGTCTTCTCTATAAGGCCTTCTGGAACTAAAAAAATCATTAAAAATGCTACTGGCCACTTCCAAGTGACCTTTTGGTCACTCACTCACTCACTCATCATCTGAGCCACACTATTGATGTTCCCAATGTTTCTAAACCATCTCTCTGAACCTAAATTTAGTTTTACAAGCCAATATAAAGTTTATAGTAGCAATTAGTACAAAACACAACTCCAGGGGACCAAAGACATGGCTCAGCTGTTAAGAGCACTTGTTGCCCTTCCAAAGGATCTTGGCTCTGTTACCAGCACCCACCTAACGACCATCTCTAAGTTCAGTTCCAGGGCATCTGTACTGTACACTTGTGGTGCCCCCCTCATTTAGGCAAAACACCCACATGCATAAAATAAAAATAAATCTACAAAAGACATCTCCATATCCTTTGACAGCTCCTCCTCCTAGAAGCAGTATCTGGTTGTGTCCCACCTACAAGTTACCCTCACACTCCAAGTTAACTGCCATGAAGGGATTCTGGAAACTGGAGTCTAGCACTTTGGAGACAAACTAGAAAGGAGAATTCTACTTAAATTTGGCATTCCAAATTAAAGCTATTGGCTAAGAGTTGGATAATCTTGGTTAGGTTGACATAATTGTAATTTTAGCTTTTTGAAGCCTGTATTTTCTTCTCACCCAGTCTCCCTTATATTTGTGATGTCTCATGAACTTAAAATACAAGATGTGAATACAAGAACTTAGAGAAGCAGCAGGCACATGGTGCACGCCTTTAATCCCAGCACTCTGGAGGTACAAGCAGGTGGATCTCGGAGAGCTTGAGGCCAGCCTGGTCTACAGAGTGAGTTCTAGGACAGCCTGAGCCACATGGGGAAACCCTGTCTGAGAAGAGAGAGATGGAGAGGGGGAGGAGATGAAGAGAGAGAGGGAGGAAGCCTAGCTTTGTTGTTTGTTCTTTTCTTTTGGCTTTTGAGAAGGGTCTGGCTCTCTAGCTACATCCTAGCTCGGAACTCCAAATCCTCCGGGCTCACAGCTGGAATTGCAGGCCTGCACAACCATGCTGTCTCCTGTTCATTTTAACGACTGCATAACTATCCTTGTCTAAGGACAAGATTGGCAAAACTCCACTGGTTTCACTAGGACTGTTAATTGGCCAAACATATATATATATATATAGTGTGTGTGTGTGTGTGTGTGTGTGTGTGTAAAACCAAAACAAAATTTTGTATGCTTGAGGGGCTAGGCTGCATTCTGCATTCTAGAAATTTCCTTGCTTTCTATCCAACAACCTTTAACCACCTTTATCTTTTTCCTTCCTTCCTTCCTTCCCTCCTTTTCTTTCTTTCTTTCTTTCTTTCTTTCTTTCTTTCTTTCTTTCTTTCTTTCTTTTTATGAAACAGACTCTCACCCTGTGGCCCAGGCCGGCCTTGAACTGACATTAGCCACCATGCCTGGCTTTGCTATTTTCTTTTAGCGCTGACCTTCAAGACTGGTAGTACTCACACTTCAGGGCACTGAAAGCCAGCTCATAGGACAAGCGCTGGAATGATTCATCCTCGGATTGGGACCAGGATGGCAGGGGTTGATTTCCGTACTTTATTATGACTCTGTCTGGTGACTTTTCGATTCGAATACCCTGAAAAATGTTCGCTGCCATAACATACACGGAGTCCGGGTAGCTAGATTTTTCCGGGACAGCGGCTGAAGATTTTCTCCTGGCTACTACATCCCCTGACATCTCCAGGGAAGCGAGTTGGGAGATCTCCTCCATATTTTCTTGGTTAAAAAACTCCAGTTCACTTTGGGGTCCAGGATGTTTGCCCCCTGATGTCATGACTCAAAGTTCAAGTACAATTCAGATGGTCCAGGAGACTGCTGTCCATGTAGTCCTAAGCATTGTCTCTGCGGAAAGAAAAGGTTGTCTCAATGAACGACTTTTCTGCAGCACCTCTCTTGGCGGTTCCCCTTCTACTGACCTTAGAAACGAGGTGTGGCATGTACTAGCCCAAAATGAACACCCCATACTTTCAGCTGCAAGGAAAATTTGCACTCGAGGATAGGAAAGCCGGCTGAAGAACTGGCTCCAAGAAGAGGCGAATTCTGCCATAGCCCGCTGGGAACAGACCCCCACAAGTGTCCTAAGGTCGCCCTGGCCCAGCATCATCAGCATCCAGGGGATTGAGCTCCCTGTCACCTCCTCCGCGAATCCGCCCTTGTCTGGGGGTGGGATGTTTCCCAGGGCTGGCAGCTGCTGCACTGGGGGCGCTGCAGGAGGTCACAGGCCCTCGGGGAGCCCCGGGAGGCGGCGGCCCGCGGGAGGCCGTTTGTTTCTAGTGCAGCCACACCACCCGCCGGGTTCGGGCAGCGGGGACGCTCGCTGGCTCGCTCGCCTGCTCGAGGGAGCCGCTGCTCCTCCGGTGGTCCTCGGCGCTCCGGGTCTCTCAGGGGGGACACCCGTGATGTCCTCCTCGGGGTCACACCCTCCACTCTAGGGGGGACCCAAGGTGGGGGTCACTCCTCCGGGCCACGCCCTTACTTAAGGTCCCTGAAAGGGGACCCCTTTTCTAGGCCGTGCTCTGGGTCCCCGAGTGGACGCTTCTCGAGGCCGCACCTGAGGTCGCCTTAGGGGTTTTGGCAGCAGAGATAGAGGAGCTGGGTTCCCACTGGGTTCAGCAGCGGTTCCCAGAGGCGTTGGCCCGCCAGCAGGACCCGGATCCCCATGGCAACCCGGAGGGGCGGGTGCTGCGCTCCAGCCCCCCCCCCCCAGGAATTTGGCAGAAGTGACTCTCACCAGTCGGTGATACCCAGTTCAGTCCCTCTTGGAAGCTCAGGCCAGGGTCCCTGAGCACTCTGGCTTATGTCCTTAAACTCTTAGAGATACTTTAAAGTATCTCTGGTGTACCTCCATGGTTTAATTCTCAGACACCTGAGATCCTCATTAAAATGCGGATCTCTGGACCCATCATCAAGCATTCTGTCCTGGGCATGGGATTTTGACTTTTTTTTTTTTTTTTTTTTTTCCTGTAACACTTTTACAAGAAGTAATCCCAATGCAATTAGCCCAAAGGCCACAGCGTGGAACACTCTAGTGTAGTTATTCCATCAATCTAGTTTATCTAGATTGATGATCCCCTCTTGCTTGGCATGCTGGTAATGATAGGCTGTTTGAATCTTCCATCCTGCCATGCACTTGCCAGGCAACATACGGTAAATTCCAAACCTTTGAGAAAGGCAAGGTCTTCTGGTAGATGGCCTTTGTTACTTGCTATCTTTAATTGCTTAGCATCTTCAAGCTTGCCTGAACAGTGTGTGTGTGTGTGTGTGTGTGTGTGTGTGTGTGTGTGTGACACAACCTATTGCATTTCTTCTTCCCCTCCCCTTCCTCTTTCTTTCTTCTACCCAACTCCAAACTCAGATCCTGATTCTTCTGTCTCAACCTCCCCAGTGCTGGGATCACAGACTGGCAATCCCATAAGGCTGCTTTTCTGCCTTAAAAAGTCTCTCCTTTTGTCTATCTGGTAAACTATAAAATCTTTGCCTTTTCTGACATTTGCCTTTGTTGGAATGTAAATTTAGTTGCTGAGACAGAGATCCAAAATCACAGTGAGCTTAAACATAACAGCACTTGGGAGGCAGAGGCAAGCAAATCTCTATGAGCCCAGCCTGCTGTATGTAGGGAGTTCCAGGGCAACCCAGACTACACAGTAAGACCCCATCATAACCCTTCTTCTTGTCTTCCTCATCCTATTAGTCTAATGACTCTTCTGCACAAAGTTATCAGGGAGTCAGGCTCCTCCTGGGGGTTTCATCTTAAGTAATATGTCTTTGTCAAGTTAGTGTAAGTGGCTCATCCCATGCCCATTTTAGACAGTGATAAAGGGAGGAAGGAGGCATGCCCAGGCCTTTCAAGGACAGGATTAGAAAGGTGCACTCATCACCTTTGCTTGATTTCCATTGGACAGAATTAGTCACATAGCATGTTTAATAACAAAGGTTGGGAAATGTGTCCAACTCAAGGGAGAATTGGTAAGGAAAGAAAAGTACCATTTTCTGTTACACTAGCTCTTCCCCCAACTTGAACAAGTCTATATTACATCTTACTGTGTGCCTGTCATTGTGTTCAGCACTGGAAGCCACAGGTAAGTATACAGGCACAACTGGGATCTCCCATCACAAAGTGTTGTTTTGGCACTCTTTAGTGTTTATTATGGACATCTGTATATACACCTATATTGACTTTCCTCCCTCTTTCTAGATACAAAGCAAAACTCTAAAATAGTTTCCCTTTGTTTTCATTTTATTATATACCTTTTTATTCTAAAATGCTAGCAAAATGCTATTGTCACAGAAGATTATAAATATGAAAGGTGTCTGGAGGTCATAATTTATTGTGTATCACACTGCACAGTGAAATCCGTAGGGATTGCAAAATAATAATAGATAGCTATATAACTTTAAAGTATAACTTTCAGGATATAATTTGAGGAACTTCTTTTTTATATAGTAGTTTGTTGTGTGACTCTTTGCTACACTGAAAATGAGATTGAATAAGAAAATCCATATTCCCTGAGTAGAACTTAGGCAAGAAACTGTGTTAGTAAATTCATAGTTACTAGTTATTTTAATCATGTGTATAAATGATTATAATCCTGTTTCCTTAGCTCTTACTTCTGGTTTAGGGCCTCATTGTGGACTTGCTGTATTGGAAGTGAAGGCTACAGAAAAACATATTAAATTTCAGTGTACAGTGCAAACAAGTAGCCATAGTGATAAGTCTGTGGAATCAATTGTTGTGAAAATTGGGTAATAAAAATAGGTAGTCTTTGTCTAAGTCACACTCTGTAACATAATCAGAACATTAAAGTGAAGATTGTATAGAATTTAAAATTAGATACCTAGCACTTTCTCCCTGCCAAAGGAATTTAAAGAATGGTTCCCCTCAGGAGGTAGAATATTTGTAATATTTCTAAGTTAATATTCCTTACATTTGACTTAGAGTACCGGTATAATTTAGCCATGTAATATTGATTTACATGCTTAAAACTTAGCCTGGGCATAGAAAACTATGCTCATTATAGAAATGCAAAAAAGGAATATGAAGTGTAAAGGGTTTAAATGGGTCATCTTAAACATCGGGCCTCAATATATTACTGAATCTTGAAAGCAGAGTTATTGATTTTTTTGCTTTTGTTTTGAGACAGGGTATCACTGTGTAGCTCCAGCTGGGCTGGAAGTCACAGAGATCATCCTACCCTGCCTCCCTCGTGCTGAGCTGAAGGTGGTGCCACCGTGCCCAGCGATGAGGTTGATTTTCATTGTAGCACTTTAGTCCTCACTTTCTTTTTGGATTTCCAACTGATTTTTGTTGTTGTTTTTGGTTTTTATTTTTTTTTTTTTTTTTTGAGACAGGGTTTCTCTGTTCAATAGCTCTGGCTGTCCTAGAACTTGTTCTGAGGACCAGGCTGGCCTCAAACTGACAGAGATCTCACTGCCCCTACCTCCCAAGCGCTAGGATTAAAGGCAGGCACCACCCTACCTGGCTCTAAAGGCATCCAAATCCAAATTTGCATGGATTAAGGGGGAAGAGATACCATGGAGCACAGATGTATGGAATAGTTATCAATGAATTGTGTAATTACATTAGAACCACAACGAACTGGTACAGAGAATGCCCTGTACAAAACCCAATAGATTCAAAATGAAGAGTTCCTTTAGCAAGGATAATTGTGGCAAGATTGTACTTGAATAAATAATTTCACTGGGAGCACTGCTTATGTATAGTTTCCTTTTATCCCTTTCTTTTATTTTAAGACAGGGTTTAATGTAACTTAGGCTGGCCTTGAACTTGTTGTCTTGCTAAGGAGAACCTTGAACTTCTAACCCTCCTGCCTTCATCTTCCCAGGTGCTGGGATTACAGGAGTGTCACTGTACCTAGTTGATACTGAACCCAGCCCTTTATTCTTGCTAGACAAGCATTCTACCAACTGAGTTTATCCCACCGGTGTGTTTTGGTTTTTAAAAAAAACCAAAGTAGTCTAACATCTACATTTCATTCACTTTATGAAAAAGGTAAGATATGATTTTTATTATGAACCTTGCCCTAATATTCAGCATATAGTCCAATGCATATAGTATTCCCATGTGAAATGTCATATCTTATTATACATTGTCCTATGATTTAAATGCTTTTATAACTAAAGAATGGAAATATGAAAAACTAAGTTAGTGTTTATTTCTCCCGTGAATTTTAAGTTTACAGATCATGTGACTGAATAAAGAAGATAAGATACAGAAAAAGGAAAAAACAAAACAAAGCAAAAAGGAAGACATGATACTCCCACACACATACATGTACAATGGAATGTGACCAGAACAAATGAAACCCTTCTATTTGCACCAAAATGGACAGAATGATATATATATATATATATATATATATGTGTGTGTGTGTGTGTGTGTGTGTGTGTGTGTGTGTGTATACACATATATATTTAAGTGAAATGAGGCAAGCACAGAAAAACAAATACTGAATATTTTATCTTATGTTTGAAGCTAAAAAAAATGTTGATTTCAGAGTATAAAAGAGTATAATAAAAAAAAAGAGTAGAATAGTGATTATGAGAGGTTGAGAACAGTATGATAAAGAGGAGGTAGAAGTCAGGTGACAGGCACCAAAGGATAGTTGGGCACAACAGAGTGATTACACTACATAATAAGCTAATGTGTGATGGGAGATGTCATTCTGTAAATATGTTTCTCTTATTGGTTAATAAATAAAGCATTGTTGGCCAATAGGAAAGCAAGATAGGCAGGACTAGGAGACAAGGAGGATTCGAGGAAGTAGTAGGGAAGAGTCAACATGTAGAGACTGGAGAGAACAGAAGTCCAGGCCCTCTCTCCGGTAAGATAAGACCACATGGAAATACTTAGATTAATAGAAACAAATTATATATAAGGCAGAACTAGACAGTAAAAAATGCTAGTAACAGGCCAACAGAATTATATCTAATACAGCGTCTCTGTGTGTTATTTGGGGCTGGCTCAGCTCTGGGGACAGAGTGTGACCAGGCTGGCAGAAAAACCTGCTCATAACAAGTGTGTATCCTAGAAGAAGTAGGAAGAGGAGCTCTAAGGCTCCAAACATAAGTGATAAAAACAAGTCCT
This sequence comes from Phodopus roborovskii, assembly GCF_943737965.1. NCBI lineage: Eukaryota > Metazoa > Chordata > Mammalia > Rodentia > Cricetidae > Phodopus > Phodopus roborovskii. The sequence goes on from NW_026125274.1 coordinate 19,806, forward strand.
AATTACTCTGGTTTGGCCATTACACATTATATACATATATTGAAACATCAGGGAAACATTAGGAAGGTAAGGGTTCCGGAGTGTAGAGGGACAAGAGAGGGTAGTGGAGGCTGCACGATCACAATACACTATACACACATTTTAAAATAAAAGAAATATATTGTGCTCCATAAATATGTATCATTATACCATGTTAGTGAAAACAAAAGATGAAGGATCATGAAGAATGATATGGAGTTCTGGGAAGGCATATTAATATTTTTACATAACTAGATAAAAAATTTCTATCCTTCCACCCCATCAAAAACCGATCAATCTAAGCTAACCAACAAAACCCCAAACAGTAAGATTTGTTACTAGGGCCAAACATATGTTTTATTATAAACTGGATTCAGGGAGCCATCTGCTGGCAAACAGTTGTCTTTGTTTTCTTTTTTTAAATGGCCTTAACTGCTTGGGTTTCCAGAAAACTGACCAGATGCCCAGTTAAATCCCAGATATACAATTTCTCAGCATTGACATGTGTTAAGATAGCACATTTGTTCCACATGCTGTTGTCACCTTGTTCTAAATACTTGTAAGTGACTGGAAAGGGTCCCTTGAACTACAAATGGCACAACTACTGTTTGTTGTTTGGAGACAGGTCTTTCTGTGTAGCCCTGGCTGTTACTGGCAGTTATTTAGGCTTGCCAAAACTACCTTGCTCCTTTCCCATTGCTTTAACGTGTAAAGTGTTGCCTCCCCATTCTATGACACATCTGACTTCTTGTCTACACGTCCTGATGTTGCTGCTGCTTTAGGGCTTTTGTTTGTCTGTTTTATTTTGTTCTGAGGACAGGGTCTGGCCCTGAACTCTAAATCCTCTCATCTCAGCTTCCCCACTGCTGAATTATTGGTGTTCTTAGTTGGCTTCTTTTAGTATGTGACCTTCATTTTTCCCACTAGAGAATCACATTTAAGCTTCTGTGTCTATTACTTTTAGTGAATGAAATACCAAAGGGAATTCATTGTATTCTCTGTAATTCCTTAGCTAAAGATTCTGTTTTGGACCAATATGAGGAATCCACATGCATAGCTTATTCTTTACTTTTACACATTCTTCCTTTGGTGCCAGAGGTTAGACCTGGTCCTGCTCATGCTAAGATCATACTAAGCATACATTCACACTCATAGTCCCTACCTTTACCAATACTAAAGTACAAAAGGCTGTTGAGGAGTCACCCAGCCCTATCCTTCAGGTACCTGGGAATTTCTGTGTGCACAAAAGAAACCAAGATACTTTGAGGTCCTGACATCATAAGGACATGCATTACTGGAAGCAGAGATACAGTGGCGTAGAAGACAGGTCTCAAAGCCTCAGCTTCATCCCATTTTGGCTTGTAATACTGAATTAAGGTCAGATGATCTTTATGTCATCTATAAATTCCCAATTATGCTCATAATAGTCCTCCAGGACAAAAGGTATAGTTGAACAAAGCAGATATGTACATATCCTGGTGGAGAATACACATTGTCAGCAGCTATATGACTTCTCAGTAGGAGAAGATGGGAAGGGCCCATTACCAGAGTCAGGCCACCGGGCTTGTAGGAGGGTCCACAGATGCCTGGATTGTTCTGGATTGAATGTTCTCAGAAAGCAGAGATAGTCTATGACCATGGCTCATTGTAATTATATCAAGGGTAGACTATGGTGAGGCTGAAATTTTGAAGGGAAAGAGTCAGCTGAGACTCCAGTGGCTCAGAGAGGGGTTATCTGGCATTGTATGGGCTGCACAGTGACCGTGTCTGAGCTTAGACTGCATTGTGAAATGGTCTTCTTGTTTGCATTCTCACTTCCTTGTGATATCACAGTGACCTTGACTGGCACTAGTGTTCTGTGAGATTGTGCCCAATAGGAGATTTAGGGCTGTTAGTACTAGGCCAACTTCTGAGAACACTCAGGGTTGGCTGTACATGAAAAAGGCCAGCCTCTGCATATCAAGGTTTCTTTCTTAGAAAGCAACCCTTTGGCTATTAGTGGAATCACCTCAATAAACCCTGGTTACATCTGGATTGTAATCAAATGTTTGATGACATTTGTTCTCCTTTCTTACTAGGCAATGATCTTACAGAGGACAGAGAACACAGCTCACTCAGCTTTGAATCTCCCTTTCCATGAAATAGGGTAACCCATAGAACCAAAGCAAGGTGTTTCTCCCCACAGCCTGTCATTGCGCTTCTGCTTTCCTTTTCTCTGTGTTCTAACTGTCCCCTTAACCAGCTATTGCAAATAAGCACAGAGAAGTTTTATAAAGTAGGGACTTCTGCAGGACAATCACAGGATGGCATTGCTACATAAATCATTCTAAAGAGAAACATTATTCTGTGTTCTTGCAAACAGTTAAAACCCCCTTGGGCTGGCAAGATCACTCAGCAGGTAAATGTACCTGCTTCCAAGCCTAATGACCTGAGTTCTAATACTGTTACCTACATAGAGGAGGAAAGGACTCATACCAGCTGTCATCTAACTTCTACACACATGCTATGGCATAGACACACAGGCACAAATAAATAAGTTAATAAATGTAATAAAAATTGTAAAGGCTTCATATACAAGTGCATAGTATCTCTTATGTAAAACCTGTTTTTGTTTGTTTGCTTGCTTGTTTTGTTGTTGTTGCTTTGGGTGTTTGTTTGTTTGAGACAGGTAAGACAGGGTTTCTCTGTGTAGCCTTGATTGTCCTGGAACTCACTCTGTAGACCAGGCTGGCCTTGAACTCAGCGACCCACCTGCCTCTGCCTCCCAAGTGCTGGGATTAAAAAAGGCATGGGCCACTATTGCCTGGCATCAAACCTGTTTTTAAAACTTTATATTACACTGTGTATGTACAGGAGCCAGAGGACAACTTGCAAGACAGTTCTCTCCCCCTCATTTTTATGTGGGTTCCAGAGAACAAAGTCAGGCCCTCAGGCCTTGTAAGCAATCACCCTCACCCACAGAGCCATCTCGCCAGGCCCTTAAAAATCTTCATAATTTAAAAATTCCCTGTACACAGAAACTCCCTAGGGCCCTCCTCCTCATCCCCAACAAAGCTCACACACCTGGCTGTAGACCCAACTCGCACCCTCTTCTGTTTTCTCCACTCCTGGCAGCTCCCCGCAGTTCTACTCTGAAGGACTTGCCTCATGGTCTCCAGGAAAGTACAGTTATTTTTCCTCTTCAAATCTTCCTTTCAGATGGAGTACTTTTCTGGTTCTGTTTTCTCTCAAATAGTTGGGGACAGATGTAGATGGGTTTGTGCTTTCTTTAACAGTAGTTTGGAGTTTTTTTTTTTTTTTTTTTTTTTTTTTTGGGGGGGGGTCCATGTTTCCAAGGAAACGAAAGGTTCTGGGAAAATACAGAAAAACACAAGGAGGGTGAAATTGTCAGAATTAAAATCAAGTCAGTGAGATGGCTCAGCAGCTAAAGACACTTGAGACCAAGCAAACCTGAAGGACCTGAGTTAGGTCCTGGGGTCCACAAGGTAGAATAGAGAGAATCAAGTCCCTCCACACACAGACAATAAACAAAAAAGGAATGTAAAAAGCAATGTAAATTACTTATTATACATATGCTCATCATAGATAAAAGATACAGGGCAATTTATAAACATTAGAAAGAACAAATCTGTTGATGTTTCCTAATATAATTTTATCAAATAGAAATCCATTTTACAGCCATATTAGGACTTACTGAGCCTTTATCATCTGTAAGATAATACGATAAAGATTCTGCTAAATCACCTACTAAGGTCACAGCATTATGCTAGATTTCATGGGGTTAGTACAAGAATTAAATGACTAATTTTACTTGAAATCTGGCTAAGGAAAACAGTTATGGAGCAACTAGCCAAACGTTTTAGAAGCAAACAATGCATCCAGACACACAGAATTCCATTCTGCTAATACCCACTTAGCCAAAAGTCCTCTTTATGCGACTTTTTCCTTGCAGAAGTCAGCATAATAAAGTCCCATAAAGGGGCAAGCATCATCTGTTCAATAGGTATTTAGTAAGTGCCCACTGTGAACGGACATCTAAATTCTAATAATTCGACTCAGTACAAAAATGAAAATATGAAAGTTTAGCAGTGTGCAGCTAGCAACATGGGAAGGAAGCTCTAGGAAGGGATTCACTAATCTACTAAGCCTGTAAGCAGCTCTTTCTCACTATTGAACTTCCCTAGTTCTGTCTACTCTGTGATAATCATATTAACAGCTGGGAAGGAAAACCAGGGCACAGGGAATTTGTGGTTAGGAAACACACATGTTTCTGGATGGGCTCACATATGCACATTTTTATATTTTTCTATTATCAAGATATCCAAAAAGAATGATGTGAATATTTAAAATAGAATTATTAGTATTTTTCAAGGGGACAGATATCATGAGATTATCTATTGTTTAACTTCACCATTAATTCACTACTTCCTTTGGAAAAAACAAAATGGTAAATTCTAGATGCTATACTCAGAGGCCAACCTACTACTTTCTGTCACTGTTAGCTGTATGACTTTGGGAAAGCCATTTATTCTCTGCTTTAGTTTCCTCAGCCATAAAATGAAGAAAAAGGCATCTTCTACCTTGCTGAGTTGTCTGTCCTGGGTTTTAAATAAAGTAACAAACTGCCTTAACATTGTAAAATAGTCTTCTATAATACAGTGTGTGAGGGAAAAATGAATTCCTCAGACTTTCTTTCCAGCTAAAAATCACAAAAATAAGCATCGAGTTTTGACAATGATGGATCTATCAACCCTGTCAGATAATGACTATTATTTTTACACTACTATTTTTATCACTTAGGCTTCTGAAAACAAGCCTTTAAATATTAGCTAAAAAATACATTTCATGTAGGAACAATGTGATACTGTCAGGCACATTTTTTTTTTTTTTTTTTTAAACTTGGGAAGCTTTGTTGGGGGAAGGGAAGAAGTGGGAAAGGAAAGAGGGAAGAGAGAAAAGAGAAAGACTTGCCTCCTCAGAGAAACAGTGGAAAGAAGTAAGGTGTGCCCAAATATTGTTTTTGCAATGATCCTGGCTCCTTGAGATCAGAATGGGAAGAAACTCATGCTTGGAGCACAGGGGGAGATTGGGGCTGGAAGAACCAGTCACAGCAGCCATGGTAGGTTCTTCAAAGTGAACTTAGAGGCTTTTCTTATTGCAACAGAAACCAACTTTCATGTAATTGGAAATTCTATGGAACACAACGAAACAATAAACGAGAGACTGAGAAATGTAAATTTTTATATGAAAGTCAGATTATATATAATTGATTAGTTAAAAACTGTAGTCCAGCTTAGAGCCTGGGCCCTAGAGTGAGCAGGCATCCTTTCACAGTTAAGGAAAATGGGTATAAGAGGGTCTAATAATTTTCCACAAGTTACTCAGTAGTCTTATTTTAAAAGTTGATAGTAGATCATGCATAGAGACAGAAAGTCGACTAAAAGTTGTCAGGGGCTAGTGACAGGTGGAATGGGGAGAGATTGTTCATGGGTGTGGCATTTGTTGACTTACATCCATGGAGATGAAATGGTGGAGCAATTAGACCCAGCCCCTGTATTCATGGAGATTAGTAACTATGAGGAAGGAACACAGGAATAATCCTCATGCCAGCCAAGTTTATTAAATGTGATGGGTGGAAAGGAAGGAGCTATGTCTGTGACATTTTTCAAAGGGAGTGATTTTAAGAACTGGTAAATTAGTTGGAGGAAGCTGAGGAGGAGCAGGAAATCTATTATGGTGCTCTCAGCAGAATGAACGATGGGTTCAGGGGCCTTAAATGCAACAGATTTAGAATACTGGGGAGCGGGAGGTGATCAGGTCAGCGGGAACAGAGTCAGAAGCAGAGAGAAGTGAGATGAAGAGACAGATCACTTGTGACAGTAGGAACTGTCAAGAGGTTTTCTGGAGCTGAGTTTCTGCACAACAGGGAATGGATTAGAGTGAAGTAAGGCTAGGGCGGGAAAACTAGTTAGGAGACAGGGAGGGGTGACCTTGGTGACACTGTGACACAGGGTAGTGGCACAGAAATAAGACCAGGGAACAAATGTGTCAAAGTTGAATCAGCTGGACTTAGAAGAACAGCTGGGAGTAAGATGTAAACGAGGAACCCAGGATTATTACCCATTTCTGCCATGAGCTGCATGGGTCATTCATTATCTTGGGAACACAGGAGAGATTTCAGTTATAGACATTCTGGGCTTAGGTGCTTCTGGAAACATCTAATTGACTATGGCAACGAGACAATGAGTAATCAGTCCATGTCTGAAACATGGAAGATTAACCTGGAGCCATAGGCAAATGAGTCACTGTTTATGGTACGGATCTGAAATGTTTCTCAAAGACTGCACGTTTAGAGTCTGACCCTTGATGGGCAAATGTGGCACACAGCTTTAATCCCAGCACTTGGGAGGCAGAGCAGACAGATCTCAGTAAGTTCGAGGCCAGCCTGGTCTACAGAGTGAGTTTAGGACAGCCAGGATTATTACACAGAAAAATCCTGTCTCAAAAACAAACAAACAAAAAAACAAAAAGAAGAGTTTGGTCCCCAGCCCTTGGTGGTCTTGAGAGGTGGCAGAACCACTAAGAAGTAGGACTTAATTGGAGGAAGTTAGGTCACACACTGGAGCATCCCCTTGAAGCTATTATTGGGATTTTGACCCATTCTTGTTTCCTCCACTTCCCAGCTACCTCCAGGTACACAGATCTCCTCTATGTACTTGCACCACCATATACTGGATATCGCAGGCCAAGAGACTGTGGACCTGAGCCTTGGCTTGGAATCCCTGACCCTTAATAAGGTGGTGTTTCGGTGACAGGAGATTGACTCTCGGAATAAATGGGCATCAGAGCCTAGTAGTGAAATCTCAGGGGAAGCTGAATGAGAAGAGAAGAAAACACGGGCGTAACCATGAGGAACAGCATCAGGCATGAAATCGGTAGGAGGAAGGAGCCTGAAAAGCAGACAGAGGTGCAGCCAAGAGGAAAGAGAAGCATGGGTCATTGTGTCACAGAAGCCAGGAGAGGAAGACGTGATGAAATATGGCCAATGCCAAAGGGAGGTCAGTGGGACAGAGACGAAATTTCTTTTGAAATTCTTAGTAATAAGGGGTTTGCTGGTAACTTGAAGACTTCAGTAGAAATCTAGTTTCCAACAGGCAGATGAGAGACATGAAAATAAGGCAGCGGGAAGAATTATTTTTAGCAATTGGTCTGTGGCATGACAGAGAGAAATGTCCAGTCAAGTGTAATTTTCTTAAACAAACAGATAGGACAGAGTGACTAAGTTTAAATGGTAAATGGTTGTCAACAAACCAAGGAAGAGACATTGAAAATGCAGGAGATAAATCTGCGATTAGCTGAAAAAAGATGCTGTATAAGGTGCAGGGGGTGCGGGCATACACTGGCTATAAGGCGCAGGGAGCGAGGACACACATGGGCTTTAGAAAGACAGCAGGGGAATAAAACCCCTGAGTGAGCAATGGAGGGCCAGAAAAGTGTGTCCGTTACCGTTTGTTCCTGTGATATGACACCATGGCCAAGGTTGACCACGGGGAAGAAGAATCTAGTTGTTTTACAGTTAGAGGGACCATCCATAAGGATGCGGACAGACAGCAGCAGAATGCTGGACTGGGAAGCTGTGAGAGCATAGCTTCAACACACAGGAGAGCTGGGGAAGACTGCTCAGCCACTGAGAGCACTGGCAGCTGCTCTTCCAAAGGACCCAGGTTCAATTCTCAGAACCCACATGACAGCTCACAACTGACTGTACCTCCAGTTCTAGGGGATCTGACACCCTCAGATAGATACACATGTAGGCAGAACACCAATCACATAAAATAAAATGAATGAATGAATGAAACAGAAGTAGAAAACAGAGAGAGCCCGACCTCTAGTGATGTCCTTCCTCCAGCAAGGATCTGTGTCCTAAAAGTTCGACCGCGTCTCCCAAAAGCACCAGCAAGTATTCAAATACACGACCCTGTGGTGGGGGAACACATTTCTCTTTCAGGCCGCTATAGAAAGGCATGATGGTTTGAGCACATCTGAGTTTCTGGGTTTCATGCAGTGGATGCTACTACAGCCTGCTCCTACCAGCTTCCAGGAGTCCATTGTTAATAGGGTTTGACAAGCTTAAGCTTGTCACTGGCAGCTCGACTCTCACCACAAAGAGAATATTTAGAGCAAGAAAACCAACAAGCACCTGTGGAAACTTCCCTATATTCTAGACCCCCCCCAGAGAGCCAGTCATTGAGTGTTTGCACTCACCACTTCAGGGAGGGCAAGTCAACAGCTCTATCTAGTTCAGTTCTGTGAGGGACCAGTCAAAACTGGAGCTCTGGAGTTTGCGGCAGAAGCAATATACATGTTTTCCTGAGCTTTGCAAGATCAGCTGTGGGAATCTCAGTAGAGAAGTGGACCCATAATTTACAATCTGGCAGTCATGGATGAGTATGAGACGGTAGCTGCAGTACTGCCCCACAGATCCTAAAGTTCAAAAGAGAACCAGGTGATGCTGGAGGAGAGAAGGACTTAGAGAGGATGAAGGAGCACGTTTTCCTGGCATTATATCCTTTCCGTCTTCCCTTCCACACCTCTCTCTCTGTCTCTGTCTCTGTTTCTCTTTCTCTTTCCAATGAAACCATACCTGGTTTCATTTTTATTTTTTTTTCCAGTTTGGCCTTACCATTTAGCATCATAGTTCTTTTAGAAGGTGGCATTCAGATCCAAGCCCCCTCCCTCTCATGTCACGTTCCAGCTTGGTCTGATAAAAATTATTGTATTATTATTATTATTTTGTTTTTGTTTTTTCAAGAAAGGGTTTCTCTGTGTAGCTCTGACTGCCCTGGAACTTTCTGTGTAGACTAGGCTGGTTTCAAACTCAGAGATCTGCCTGCCTTTGCCTCACAAGGACTGGGATATGTACCACCACCACCCAGCCTATATTATTCTTATTTTAGGTACAATCCTTTCAAGATGGCAATGGCCAGAGTCCTCATTAGCCACACAAGACAAATGAGATGATGTAGAGACAGACACTTTTTTTAACATTTTAATGGGAATGATCTCAAAGTTAGTAATCTTCTACTCTGTATTAACATCAGACTGGCAATAAATAATCATTCCACATCATCAATAGCGAGTATAATTGTCATGCATATTAGCTGTCAAATTATTGTAAGAGCATAAAAGTACTAAGTGTGTGGGAACTTCCTAGAGTTAATGGGAAGCCTCAAAAACAGCCCTCAAATAAGCTCATTTGCTTAGAGTTGTCTTAACCAGCCACAGAAACAAAACTATTACTCTATCATACAGATTTTTTTTTAATGAGATTCTATTAGAAGCTGACCTAGTGATGGGAATATTAACGATGGCAGAGCCACAAGAAAGCTGTTAAAAGATGAATCTCCAAGACAGGGAAGATGTTACTTTTCATTTCAGATGACAATGAGTTTCTTTTAGCAGATACCTACTTACAGCTCTCCTAATATTCTCATGATTATTCTGTCAGAAAATTGTGTAGCTGGCAGACTCTGCTCCCTGTGTCACTTTCCCGTCAGATTTAGTGACTTGACTGTAGTGTCAATGTTTTAACTTCTCACTATGTATCCACAGCAGGCATTTTCTTTCTGAATTAAAAATGTCATTTCAGTGAGATAACTGAATGGATGGCATTCTTGCATGAGAAGTTTATCACAGTTGACGCCAGACTCAACAAATATAATTCACTTTCACTCACTGCCCTGGGATTAGCTGGATGCCATGGCTTCGACATATCTAGGCTCCTCGGTGCTGTGGTGATCAATCTTGCCAGTATAGCTTCTGCCCTTTCTTACAAAGCACAAGAAGGTGAATGGCATGCAGCGTTCACAATGGGCAGGCTATGCTTCATCCTGATGATGATGTCATTTCCTGTGAGAGAAGCAGACTTCTGGTCAAGCAGAAAACAAAAGGTGTCAATTAAATTAATTTTTTTTTCTTTTTCGGATTTTTGAGGCAGAGTGGAACTCACTCTGTAGACCAAGGTGGCCTCAAACTCACAGAGATCCATGTGCCTCTGCCTTCTCTGAGTGCTGGCAGTAAAGGCATACACCACCATGTCTGGCCGACTTTTAAATTCCAGAACTTTGGATATGATAAGCAAGTGCTCTACGGCTGAGCTAAGCCTCTGGCTCCTGTATTTTTTCCTAACCTTGAATCATTTGAACCTGAAAGTGTTAGGAGAGTAGGAAGTGAATGGTTTGTTTGTTTTCTGTGTCACTCTTCACACTGGCCAGCAAGTGGAGTTATGGGAACGGTTACAGTGTCTACACCGTGAGACCTGTGAGTAGTCCTTCCGCGGTTGGCTATTAAATTGCCTTTGACTTTCTCTGAGATGCAGCTAGTGTTTGGCTGCTGTATGCTGCCCCAATCTTCCTTTCTTCAGATAGTTTGCTGATCTACAGTTAACCATGAGGTTGGAAAGACATCACAATGGTTAACAGCACTGGTTTCTCTTCCAGAGAACTCAGGTTCGATTCTCAGAACCCATACAGTGGCTCACAGCCATCTGCAATTCCAATTCCAGGAGATCTGAAACCCTCTTCTGGCCTTCTTGGGCTCCAGTCATACAAGCAGGCAAAAACAGTGGCTCTTATAAAATAAGTTAAAAAACAACAACAAAAACAAAAATCCGTTTTGAAAATACGTCAGTTAACTATGAACTTCAAAGTGGTGAACCTATCATAATGGAGGGAAATGAACTGAGTGTTCTGTGCTCAGGTGACATAAAAACCTAACTGTAGCCAACGAGTAGCCCCCAAACCATTAATGCGGATAAGACAGCATTCAGCTGCCTTCAATAAAAAGGGACTTAATTGAAAGGGAGGTGGCCTTGAGCAGATCCAAAGCAAATGCCAGGACAGAGGAGGCCTTTGTTTCCGGTACTGCTGGGGCTTAGGGAGATTGACAAGGCACCTAAGCTGAAACACCCAGGGCAAGGACATTCACTCCTGGCCCCAGGGCTCCTGGCCCCCAGCCATGCAGGAGCTGGGGAGCCCAGGCTGACCTAAGGCCTTTGCAGGGATCTGGGGGAGAGTTCACCTGTGAGCAGCTCAGGACAGCTCTCTCCCCTAAACCACCTCTCAGGCTTCTTAGCTCCAACTTGGGCCTTCTGTGCTCTTTCCGGGAGCCCTCTGTTGCGGCGGCCATAGTTAATGCTAATCACCATCTTCATAGAGTGATTGACTGGCTCTCTTGGAACCAGAGTCAGTGATTATGTCCCTCAGCCCTCTAAGATCTTCCCTGGTTACCAAATGTGACACTTGGCTATTGATGGAGAAAATGGACTACAAACCACTGCCACTAGTTTTCTCTGTGTGTAAGTTAGGGTTACAGTTTTGTTTGTTTTTTTGTTTTGGTTTGGTTTGGTTTGGTTTGGTTTGGTTTTTTTTGGTGGCAAGGCCTTATTAGGTTACCTAGGTTGGTTCCCAACTCTTGATCTTCCCACCTCTTAAATCACCCAGGATTACCAGGCACATGTTACTGAACCCAAGTAATTACAGGCAGTGATGGTACATAATTTTAATCCCAGCATTTAGGGAGGCAGAGGAATCTCAGTGAGTTCCAGGCCAGCCTGATTTACAGATCGAGTCCCAGAACAGCCAAGGCTACACCGAGAAACATTGTCTCGAAAAACCACAAAAGATAAAATGAAATAAATAAAAGTACCTTGGGGACTGGAGCAATGGTTCAATGGTTACAAACACACACACACACACACACACACACACTACTCTTGCATAGGAGTGGAGTTCAGTTCCCAGCACTCCCATCAGGTAGCTTATAACCACCTATAACTTCAGCTCCAAGGGACCTAAGGCCCTTCTCTGGCCTCCATAACTACATTCACACGCCCATACACCACACACACATACACACACACACACACACACACATCCACATAAATCCATATACATACATATCCACATAAATAAATAAAATAAATCTTTAAAAAATATATGGGCTGTGGATAAACTCAATGGTAGAATGCATAATTAATATGCATGACCTCCTGAGTTTGATCCCCAGTATTGATAAATCTTGGTTCAATTATGTGCTTTCTTCTCTGCGTACATACAGATTGTGTTATATAAAGGCAATGATATGACCCTGAGAGTCAGGGATGTCTTAATTTTAGTCTTAATCTGCCTTTTACTAGTTGTATAGTCTTGAATGAGTTCTAATTTTTCTGAGTTTGATATGCTTTAAAATTTCAAATTAAAAAAAAATACAAAGACAGTTGTTGGTGGCGCACACCTTTAATCACAGCATTAGGGAGGCAGAGGCAGGAAGATATCTGTGAGTTTGAGGCCAGCTTGGTCTATAGAATGAGACTTCCAGGACAGGCTCCAAAGCAATACAGAACATATATATATATATATGTACATATATATACATATATATGTATGTATGTATGTATGTTTGTTTGTTGTTTTTTTTTTTTTTCAAAATTCATTGGTTTTTGTGTGTGCATATACATGGCCAGGTCAGAAGACACCTGCAGGGGTAACTTCTCTTTACAGGTAGGTCCTGGGGATTGAACTCAGGTCATAACATAAGACTTGGCAGTGGATGCCTTTTACTCACTTTGCTGTGGGGAGGGTTGGTTATAGTGCCACATGCCAATAGAATGGGCTGAAGAGGTGGTGGGAAGAGAATCACATAAACAGGGAGGTCTGAGCTGGGCTGTATTTTACATAGAAAGCTTGGCTAGCATGGGATAGGCCTCCAGGCTGGAGCAGATGAACACTCATGTCACGTAAAAAGAAAGGCAAGGAGTCAGGGCCTGGGTTTGGCATTGAGAACTAAAACCCAGCAATGACAGTGTAGGTGGTGCTTAACTGCATGAACACAATGACTTCCATACCTGCATAGGCTCAAAGGATCAAGCAGATCAGGGTTTTGTGTTTTGGTTTTTACGACAGGATTCTCTATATAGCCACGACTGTCCTGGAACTTGCTCTGTTGACAAGGCTGGCTTCAAACTCAGGGATCCATCTGCCTCTGCCTCTCAAGTGCTGGGATTAAAAGATATGTGCAACCATTTCCTTTAATTGGGGCTTTGATGCTGGTTATTTCATGTACTAGCTGGGTGACTTTAAGCGAGTGATTATTAGCATTATTTTCAAGCCTTAATGAGATAATGAATGTGGAACCCTTAGTATTGTTATCAAAATATAGGAATTCAACAAATACTAGTTATTATGGTAATAATTATGTTAATGATCATAATTAATACAGTTCTCAAGATACATTTTATAAATCCTAAGATGCAATAACTTTTGTCTGAAGTGGGATCAGTTGCTGTGAATATGGTGAATATGCCTGTCCATTTGATCCTATGCTTAAGGGAACTTAAGACATAGAGTTATTGAGATGGCTCAATGAGTAAAGGCCCATGCTGTGCAAGCCTGGCAACCCAAATCCAACCCCTATAACCCACTCAAAGGTGGAAGGACTCCAGTAAGAAGTTGTCCTCTGACCTACATACATATGCCATGACACACGTATGTGCATACACACTTGCGTTAATAGGAATTTTTTTTTTAACAAACCTTAGGAATTTAAGAAATAGGGTCTAGAGATGGCTCAGTAGATGAGAGTATTGTCTGCTTTTCTGGAGCACCTGGGTTTGATTCCCAGCACCAATATGGTAGTTAACAACTGTCTGCAACTCCAGTTCTGGAGGATCCAGTGCCTGGCTTTAGCATCTGTGGGTATCAGGCACCCATGTGTTACACAGACATACATGTAGGCAATACATCCATGCATGTAAGATAAAAATAAAATGAAGAGTTTAAGGAATAGATTCAAATTACAAAGAACTTTGCAAAGTATTTTAATTTTATTATGTGACATTTGGCAAACTGTGACTCTAGGCTTTGTAATAAACAGTTATGTGACAAATTCCTTTGTTGCTTTTTCTAGCATTAGGTGTGTGTGTGTGTGTGTGTGTGTGTGTGTGTGTGTGTGTGTGTGTAAAAATGGCTCCTTTTCATTTTAAGACCAATTTAGAATGTTCTTTTAACTTACAAGTTTCAAAATTAGTCTCTTAACTTTAAAAATTATTCTGACAACCAACCTGGTCTACAAGAGCTAGTTCCAGCCAGGACAGCCTCCAAAACTACAGAGAAACCCTGTCTCAACCCCCCCCCCAAAAAATTATTCTGACAATACTTTTTAAGAATGAGCATACAACTAGGATTTAAATATTGATGAATAAGCATATGTTGAGTGCTTTACATGCCAGGCAATGCCAAGATATTGAAGTAGATAAAACAGACCCTGGGCCAGTCTACTTTCCTTTACTGTAAGAAAATGTCCAAAGGGACTGGAGACAGCTCAGCTGTTGAGAGAACTTCTCGCTCTTAAAGAAGACTCAAGTTCAACCCCAACTTACAACTGCCTATAACTCCAGCCCAGGGATATCCAATGCCTCTGGCCATCTCATGAACTCATGTGTACCACCACTCCCCCACCCCCATACACACACACCACACTCTTAAAATAAAATGCCTAAAGAAGGTAGTCTTATTTTGGCTGACAGTTTGGGAAGTTTATCCCATGCTTAGTCCCTTTGCTCTTGACCCTGTGACAGGGCAGCATATATTGGAAGTGACACATGGCTAACACCATTGTCTCATGGCTGGGACACTAGAGTGAGAAAATAGAAGGGACTAGGTCTCATTGCCCTTCAAAGACTTGTCCCCCCTGTCCCAAGAGACCTTCAACTAGCCTCCCCTTCTTTATTTGGTATTTTAAGATGTTTTTGTTGGCATATGTTAATTATAAATAAGAAGTTTCGTTATGACACTTCATACATATACATGTTTTGATAATTTTTAACACATTTCCCTCTCATTCTCCAACTCCTGTTGAATCCCTCCCCCTTGAGCTTCATTAGGTTTGCTTACAGAAGAAGGGTGGAGTTGCTTACCAGTAATAATGTATCTCCCTCCCCCATTTAAAAAGAAAGAAAAGATTCTGATACTGGGCAGTGGTGTTGCATGCCTTTGATCCCAGCACTCAGGAGGCAGAGGCAGGTGGATCTCTGTGAGTTTGAGGCCAACCTGGTCTACAGAGTGAGTTCCAGGACAGCTGAGGCTACACAGAGAAACCCTGTCTCGAAGAGAAACTAAACAAAACAAAACACAAAACAGAAAGAAAGAAAGAAAGAAAGAAAGAGAAAGAGAGAGAGAGAAAAAGAAAGAGAGAAAGACAGAGAGAAAGGTGGGAGGGAGGGAGGGAGGGAGGGAGAGAGGGAGGGAGGGAGGGAGGAAGGGAGGAAGAAGGGAAGGAAATTCTAGGCATGGCGTCCCATGCCTATAATCCTAGTACTAGGGATGTTGAGGCAGGAGGATTGTCTTTTGAGTTCCAAACCAGCCTGGTTTACAGAGTGAGATCCTATGTCAAGTAAACATAAGACGAAAAGAAGGACACAGTAAGCAAATAAGGAAATAAACAGATTAGTTATCTAGGAATTCCCACCAGAAATCACAAGAGGGAAAGTTCAGCTTCCTGTTGTATTTACTGTCCTCACTAAAGAGCATAGCTGACTGATCAGATGGTCACAGGCCATGTGTGCCTACCGAACATGTGAGTTAGTGCAGTGATCACTGCACAAACATGCAGCCCCAAGTCCCATCTTTAGGCCCTATGTGAAGATTCCCAGTCTTGTGTATGCTTATAATCGTAGTACAGGAGGGAGAGACAGGAAGGTTCCTGGGCTTGCTGGCCTTAGCCCAGTTAACAAACACCAGGCGTGAGAGACCCTGTCTCAAAACGAAGGGCTTATGATAAATAACATCCACATTGTTTTTCAGCCTTCAACCAGGCTTTGGGGTTAAAGGTGTAAGTAGGAAGACCTGAATGGGGGTCTGGTGCCCTTTCTACCATTTTACCACTTTCAATGCCTTTAGCCTTTCATTCACCATCACATGTTCTTGGAAAAGTGTTAACACAGTGACCACCCCATACTATAAAGCAGTAGTGGATATATGTCTGTATAAAGGTGTGGGTTTTACCCTCACTGTCTTTCCATGTTCAGACCAGGAGACGGTAGGAACAGCAATGGGAAGACAAAATGGTCCCTTATTCAAGGAAACACCGCCCGTCTAACCCAGAGGCTCAGCTGAGTGGTCACATTGCAGTTGTGGTTGTTTATGGCCCACAGAAAGGTCTTTCAGGTGAAAGGTTCAGCTCACTGTGTAGTGATTACTCCAGGTCTGTCTGGTATTTCTAGTTGCGCTGTGTTTATAGAATCAGTTTGAAGAGGGGGTGGGTGCTTCCTTGTTTTTCTTACTTTGAACACAAATGCTGCAGATAAAAAGAGTTGGCTTTCAAAGCCAGAGCTGCCTTTCTGATTAACAGTTTATTTGATATTTTTTAACAGAAGAAATAATGAATAAAGGGGGATTCTTAAAAATAGAAGCCATGGCCTTCTAGCTCTGATACTTCATTCTAACCATCCTGCCACCACCTTGGACGGCCACTAAGTCACGGCCTGTAACCTGGTGTGCTGTGGTTTATTTCTGTGGATCAGGCTAGCTTTGAACTTGTGAGCTTCTCACCTCTGCCTCTGGAATGCTAGGATTACAAGTGCCACCATGCCTGACTCTGCACTGCCATATATGTTTCCACCAATTGGAATAGGGATTATGAAGGGAAACAAAAGATGTTGGGTAGGAGGAAAAAGAAAAACAAGTTTTTTTGTTTTTAGTTTGTTAAAGTTCAGTAGCTATATTACTAGTATTAGAAGTATTTTTTAATTTATACTAATAACTCACAAAGTACCCATAATATCAGATATCAGAGAATGATTTTCTGCATATTCTTGACATTTCCCCTCCCTATGCCAGAAGCACCTACCAAGAAAGAATCATCTTTTGGGTGGTGGTGGCCTTTAATCTCAGCACTTGGGAGGCAGATTTGTTCCTTTTTTTTTATTTTATTTTATTTTTATTTTTTATTTTTCCAAGACAGGGTTTCTCTGTGGCTTTGGAGCCTGTCCTAGAACTAGCTCTGTAGACCAGGCTGGCCTTGAACTCAGAGATCCACCTGCTTTTGCCTCCTGAGTGCTTTTTTTTTTAAAGACAGATTTTTACATGTCCCAGGCTGGCTTCAAATTCTGTGAGGCCTAGAATAACCTTGGATTTCTGAAACTCCTTCCTCCTTCACCTCCCTGGGATTATAAACATGTGCCATCACACGTCTATTAGTAGCTTATTTTATTTGTTTATTTGTCCATTTTGTGACATGTAATATAAAGAAAATGATGAGGGTCAGAGAGATGGCTCAGTGGGCAAAGGTGATTGTTACCAAGTCTGATTACCTGAATTTGATCCCCAGAGCCCTCGTGGTAGAAGGAAAGAACTGACTCCTAAAACTTGCCTTCTAACCTGGTCCATACAAGTATGTTGGCACATACATACCTACACTCACACAGACACACAATAAATAAGTAAATGTAACAGAGGAGAAAGAAAGAAAAGAGCATGATTCTATCAGACTGTGCCAGTGAGAACATGATATTGTGCTTCTCTCTGAAAGTGGAGATGATACTCCCTCTATATCCTTAGGTTCAGCACCCAAAGAGCCAATCAGTAGCTGATCAAAACAGTTAAAAATGTGGATCTGTGCTAAGCATGTATTGACTTTATTCCTGTCATTGTTCTCTGAAAAATGTAACCACCCCCTGTATAATGCATTTTTCTGTCAGGTATTTTGAGTCATCTAGAGCTAGCTGATTCAAAGCTGAATATGGGTGCGTGTGGACAGATCATAGGCAAATACTGTGCCATAAAAGACTTGAGCATCCTTAGATCGTGGGACCCATCCCCCATAGATGTCAGGTGGTTTGAATGAGAATGGCCACCATCCTCCTGCCTCTACTTCTCAAGTGCTGTGGTTACAAGTGTGTCAGCAATCCCAAACAGAGTTTCTGTTACTAATGGTCTAAAACTGCAGAGAGAATTACTAATAATGAGTGTATTACATTTTTGCCACTGCATTATAGCTAAGACATGAAGTCAAAATGGTAGATATCCTAATTTTTGTTTTGTTTTTAAAAAGGTTTCAAAAATCAGGCATGGTGGTGCATGCTGGTAATCTCAGTACTTGGGTAGTGGAGCAGGAGCAGGAGTTCAAGACCAGCAGTGGCTGCATAGTGAGCCATGACTGCTGCCTCAGGAGGTAAAAATGTTCCAGTGTGACACATTGTAACTCTGTCAGCAAGATGGGCCACCTCCAGAGTCACTGTCTTGACCCTGGACCAGGACTGTCAGCCAAATAAGCCTTTTGTCTTTATATTAAGGGAGTGGGGGTGACAGGAGAGGTGGCTCGGAGGGAAGGAGTCTGTTGTTTGTGTAGAGGACCCAGGTTCAGTTCCTACAACTCACATGGTGGCTTCCAAACATCAGTAACTCCAGTGCCAGCGATCCAATGCCTCTTCTGGCCTCTGCAGGCACCGGGCACACAAGTGGTGCACACACATACATGCAGGCAATCATTCATTCATATGAAATAAAAGCCTTTTAAAAATTATTGCATAAAAGTTAAGTTCGTTACCTTAAAATGCTCCTTCCCCCGAGATTGCGAAATTGACTTCGTATGGCTTTCCCTGTTCTCATTTCTTTCAAATGGCCATAACCGTGTAAGCAAGAAGAAGGGGAGGGAAAACTGATTCTTCACATTTGTAGGCAACTCCCATTTCACATTCTGAGATCACTGTCGACACACTAAGGACCAAACCTATTCTAGTCTCCGTACCGCAAGTTTTGATCTGACCATTTACTTATTTAAAAAAAAAAAAAAAAAAAAAAAAGCTTCTGCATTTACTATTGAAAAAAAAAAACTTGACAATGTTTCATCACATGAAAATACATAAAATTCAAATTCCATAATCCATTTAAAAAAACTTTTATTGGGATAATTTGTACAGTCTTCCATTTTTGTTTTTCTAAAATAGGTTCTCCATATATGGCTCAGACTGTCTTCAAGCTCCTGATCCTCCTGCCTCAGCCTCCAAGTGACAATACAGACACTTGTGACCAGCTTTGTCATATATAAAATGGCAAAAGTCAGTTCTCTCTAAGGCCAAGCCAGGATGTGAGGGAGCCACAGGTATTCACTAAATGACTTGCTTCATACCAATATTCTTCCCAGATGATTATTTATTTGTTTAAAAAATAAGGTCATGCAGTGGTGGTGCATGCTTTTAATCCCAGCACTTGGGAAACAGAGGCAGGCAGATCTCTTTGAGTTCGAGGCCAGCCAGTTCCAGGGCATGCTCCAAAGCTACACAGAAAAACCCTGTCTTGAAATACACTCCACCCCACCCTCACCCTGCTGCAAAAAAAAAAAAAAAAAAAAGAAAGAAAGAAAAGAAAAGAAAAAAGAAATAAGGCCTCACTGTGTGGCCCAAGCTGATCTAGAACTCTCCATCCTTTTTAACTCCACCCTCCCCAGTGCTGGGAGCACAAGCCGGCACCACCACGCCCAGTAAAAAGCAATCTCCTTACATCATTTGTTAGTGGGAGTGAAGAGAAAAAGCTTTTCTATCTACAGATCCAAATCCTTCATTATTTTAATGTTCAACATACTTCATACATGGTGTCTTGGGGATTGCCTTTCCACTTTCTAGTTTTTTTCTCTCTCATCTGTTACTTTCAGATACTAAAGACTGAGATAACTTGTAAGGATATACTTATCAACTATACTTCAAATAACATTCTGCATGTCTTTTTTTTTTCTGTTTTCCATGTTATCAACATATCTCCTGTCTTATTCCTCTGTGTGTGTGTGTCTATGTATAATTTATAATTTTCTAAGCAGACTATTTCTTAGGAAATGAACAGGGGGAGGTTGGAGAACTGGCTCAGTGGTTAAGAGTACAGAGACTGCTCCTGCAGAGGACCTGAGTTCTGTTCGTAATATCCATATCGGGTGACTCACAACTGCCTATAACTCCAGCTCAAGGGAGTCTGATGATCCTGCTCTAGAGCCTCTGAGGCACCTACCCTCTCTCTCTCTCTCTCTCTCTCTCTCTCTCTCTCTCTCACACACACACACACACACACACACACACAAACACACACGTACATGCACACGGTTGACAATAAAAACTAGCCAGGCAGTGATTGTGCACACCTTTAATCCCAGCACTCAGGGCACAGAGGCAGGTAGGTCTCTGAGTTCAAGTCCTGTCTGGTCTATAGAGTGAGTTCCAGGATAGCCAGAACTGCACAGAAAAAAACCTGTTTTGAAATGCAAAAATTAAAAAAAAATAAATCTTTTTAAAAAATGTTTAAAGGAAATGAATTAAGGATTTTGTAATTTTGTTGGTAAAGAATAAATTGCTTTTCTTTGGAAAAGAACACTGTGCCCAGACATTTTCTTGCCTCAAATTTCAATGTCCTCTAAAGGCCCAAGACTTAAATATCCTGTGACATTTGAATGAACAATACCTCCAGACTCTGAAAAGACATTGTGCTCATCAATGTTTTATTACTACTCTTAAGTACCTAAGGCGGCTGGGTACAGGTACACACACACACACACACACACACACACACACACACACACACACACACACCAGTTGATTAGCTGTCAGTTCTGGAGGTTCAAGAGCCGTGGCTCCCACTGCTGTTCAGCTCTGATGAAAGCTTCATGGCAGATAACATTGTGATGACAGGAATGTGTGTAAGAAGAAAAGATCACATTGGGAGCAAGAAAGCCAAGATTGCGGCATGGGAAAGAATTTATTCACAGTCCCCTGAGAACTATCAAAAATCCTTCTCAGGGTCTCGGGGTAGCCCCCATTGCCCTAACCTAATCCCACTAGGCCCCGCCCTCCACCTGTGAGCACTGCTGCACTAGGAACCACACTACAACATACAAACTTCTGGAGGAAAAACCACACAGAGCCTAGCCACAGGAAGATACCGCATGGACAGAACTCTCTCTCTGTCTCTCTCTGTCTCTCTCTGTTTCTCTCTCTCTGTGTCTCTGTCTCTCTCTCTAAGGTTTCTTGTTGTCTAGCCTGTCCTTGAACTCTCATTACTATTCCCGTTTCCTCCTGAGTTCTCTGGATTCTGGATTATAGAAGTATACCACCATGCCCAACTAGAAAGAACACACACACACACACACACACACACACACACACATATAGTGTATTTGTTTTATATTAGCATTTTTTATAATTTGATAGACTTGGAACCAACTATTTTTGATGAAAGAGGAGTTGAGTGTGGAAACCTGGGTTAACAGTCATCACATTTTTTGTTCTTTTACACTGATTATAGAGCTGAATTGTGTTTTAATCCTCTAAGAACTGAATGAGATACCATGTCCTCAGATAAGGTGCACTTACTGTCACTCTGCTGCAGACGTCTCCTAGGACCAGGACATAGTTCAGAACACTAGAGATGTAAAAGGTGGTCTCTGACAAGGCTTTCTGCAGTGATAGGAATGTCCTACATCCGAAATGGGTCCCAGGGCATGCTGCTACCTCTTTTTGGCTTTGGTGACAGTGTCTTGAAAGATGACAATAATGGTGGGAATGTATGGAATTGTGTGGGTGCAGACACAGAATTTAAGACAGAGTTTCTTTTCGTAACAGCCCTGGCTGTCCTGGAACTCACTTTGTAGACCAGGCTGGCTTCAAACTCACAAAAATCCCCCTGCCTCTCTGCCTTCCAAGTGCTGGAATTGAAGGCATGTACTATTATACTTTAAAGTCTAAAATTTAATCTAAAATCTAAAGTTTAAAATCTAAAATTTAAAGCTACATGTGTGAGTGGCCTACCACACCACACTGAGCAGCCTAATTCCAGAATTTACAAATATGACAGCAAGGTCTGTTGGTGCACACACACAGTATTCCCATGCGCAGGAGATAGAAGAGAGAGATTTCAGGAGTTCAAGACCAGCTTTAGCTATGTTTTAAATTCAAGGTCAGCCTGAGCTACACGAGTCTCTTTCAATAAAAGCAAAAAAAACAGACAAAAAATACTTGCTGAGAAGCTGGACAGCCAGATTTTGATCCCAGAAACCCACAAAAAGGCAGGAGAGAACTGGCTTCACAAAGTTGTCCTCTGATTTCCACCCATGCTTCATGACAAGCAGACCCCCTCTTAGATCACACACTATACACACACACAAACACACACACACACACACACACACACACACACACACACACACACACGACATAAGTTTAAAAGTGTGTATGAGAGAGAGAGAGAGAGAGAGAGAGAGAGATTGTGTGTTTCATCTGTGTGTGCCTGGTACCTTCCCTTCAGACACCAGGAGAGGGAGGGCATCTAACCTCCTGGAACTGGAATTACAGACAGATGTGAGCCACCTGGGAACCAAACCAGGGTCCTCTGGAAGAGCAGCCGGTCCTCTTAACTGCTGAATCATCTCTCCAACTCCAATAACAAATACATTTTTGCCGGGCATGGTCATACATGCTTTTAATCTTAGCACTTGAAGACAGAGGCCGGTGGATCTCTGTGAGTTCGAGGCCAGCCTAGGCTACATAGTGGGTTCCAGTACTACAAAGAAAGACCCTGTTTTAGGAAGAGAAGAATAAAGAAAAAGAGAAAGAGAGAAAGGAGGGAGGAAGGGAGGGAGGGAGGGAGGGAGGGAGGGAGGGAAGGAGGAGAGGGAGGGAAGGAGAGCCGGCAACATTGAAGGAAGGGCATGAGATAAACCATATTCCACTCCCACCATTGTCAGAGTCTGGTCACTTCTTAGCCTTTGACTAATCAAACATCATAGTGGTATGCTTTTTTAAGACTGATGGCCTGCTTTGACATATTATCACTCAATGTCCATAGTTTACATTAGTTCACTTGTATTGTTTGAGCAAATGAATAATATGTTCACCATTATAGTATCCTACAGAGTATATTTTATAATCCTAAAAAGCTCCTGTGTCAAAAAATAAAAAAGCTCCAGTGTCTATTCATTTCTCCCCCTCTCCAACCATATATGTAATCTTTCAGACTTACTTCCCTTTTTCATTTGTACATTTATTTACTCATGTGTGTGTTGTGTGTGTGTCATGTGCCATATGTGGATGTGAGACAGACTTGCAGAACTTGACACTGTCTTTCCCTTGTGTGAGCTCTGGGGATTGAACTCAGTTGGCAGACTTAGCTACAAGCACCCTTACCCACTGAGCCATCTCACTGGCCCCCAGATTGATACCTTTCACTTATGAATATGCTTTTAATACTTCTCCACATCTTCTTGGGGAACCAGCGTATATATAATAAGAATGCTCACATAATCTGTCATGATGCAATGGTGTGAGAGGATGTGTTAGAACTATAACATCCAGCTGTATGCCTTATGATCCCAGCATTGGGGAAGCTGAGGTAGGAGAAGTGTAGCATAGGCTACATAGTAGCAAGGCTGTGTCTCAAAAATAAATAAATAGGGCCAGAGAGATTGCTCAACAGGAAAAATCACTCGCCATATACCAGTGTGAGAGCCTGGGCTCAGGCTCTGGAGCAGGTGGTGAGAGGAGAAAACTGACTTCTGAAAGTTGTTCTCTGACATCCATGCATGTGCCAATAATCACACACACACACACACACACACACACACACACACACACACAACATAGAATCTAAAATAGGTAAACAAAGGCTGGGATTTAGCTTAATGGTAGAGTACTTGCCTAGCATTTGCAAGGCCCAGGGTTCAATCCCCAGCACCAGCCCCCAAACACAGAAACCATCAGTATTATTATCATAATTTATTGGTGTCATATATGCTCATTATAAAATCCATTGACATAATTTAAAAGAACACTGGGTAGAATTTCAGATTTATTGAAATCTGGTCTGTTTTCTAGACCATATAATTCCAAACAGTGGATTCAGCAATAACTTCACGTTACCAACCACAGTTGATTGATGGAGTAGATCAAGCAGATTCCTAGAGCCTGTTCACCAAAGGAGAGTCACAGCAGAGACACCTGGTCATAGGAAGAGCATACCAGGAAGGATCGTGGTCAAGGGAACACTGTGTTCTAGGAAGACCTAAAAGGCCTTGGCCCAGCTCCAAGGACTGGATGGAAAGAGGAAGACATGCAAAGCACTGTGGGAAACAGGTGGTCAAGGGCTAAGTCCGGGTAGAAAAGGAACTGCGCTTTTTCTTTTGAGCAAGTGAAACCCATTTAAAAATGTTTTGGGGATTGGGAAAGAACAGTGATGTGATGGGCTCAAACAGCTCGTTTTAAATGATATGATCGATATGATCATGAGTTGTACGAAACCGACTTGGTAAACATCAGGGTGATTAAACCATGCAGGGTGTCCTCCAAGAACAGGTTTTCATCAAAGCACATGATAGAAGCCCTAAGGTGTTTTCCTACATGGTGGCCATCAGAATCTACCATTTCCCTGCTTAAAGCTCTCCAATGGGCCCTGTGTCACCTGAGCCTAGTGCTGGCCCACAGGTCTGCTCCCATAATCTCTCTACCTCTTCTTCAGTTTCTGCCTTGTGCCACTTCAATGCTGTTGGCCTCCTAGCTGTGTCCCTTAAAGGTGCCATGCATTTCCTTGTGGTGAAGTCTTCACTAGCTAGTCTCTGTGCCTAGACTTCTCTGTCTTGCAAACATTTCCAAGGCTCCTTCCCTCATTTCCAAGTCTCTCTATTCAAATGGCTTCACCAAGGGCTCACACTTCATCAGCACTAAGTAGCATAATAGGGTCCTATCACCAGCCTTGCTATGGTGGACATGGCTTGTGTTTGCCACCCTAAATACTCAGGCTCTGGAAATAGGCAGTTTTGGCAGGTGGTGGGACTTTCAAGAGGTGAGGCATAGTGGGACTTGTTTGGTTATTGGGAATAGGGACCGGTATCATTCTGATAGGACTTGTAGTTCTCTTGACAAGTAGTTCTTATAAAAGAGTAAGGCTAAGCTGAGGGTGGGGCTTGTGACAGAGGGTTAGGCTACCATGCATAAAGCCCTTGGGTACCACCACCAGCAAGATAGCCATGGTCATAGCAATAATAAGCTTCACCCTTGAATCACTCTCTGGCTCCTTCTCTTTCCATGTGACCTCTCCTTCACACATACATGCTGGCTACTTTAATGTCAGCCACCACCGTTTCACACTAGAAACGGCCTGTGCCAGCTCTATGCCCTTCTGAAATATGAGTAAAACAAGCCACCACCACCATTCCCCCCACACACACATACTTTTTTTTTTTTTTGAGACAGGGTTTCTCTATGGCTTTGGAAGCTGTCCTGGAACTAGTTCTTATAGATCAGGCTGGCCTCAAAATCACAGAAGAGATCCACCTGCTTCTGCCTACCAAATGCTGGGACTAAAGGCATGTACCACCAATGCCCCACAAAAGAAGCCCCTTCTATTTGTATGGTTACTTTCAACAAAAAACGAATTCCACTACAGCATTGGAACATAAACTTGTACATGTCTTAGACACTCCCCTTTTCTCTACAGCGCTTGTCACCAGCTGGTAAAACATTTATTTTGGTGTAGTGCTTAATGTTTTTCTCTCCCTGCTGGAGAATGAAGTCAATACTAGGTGTTCGATAATGATTTGTTAAATGAATGAATGAATGTCTTCTTGATGACCTCTCCAAGTTCCTCCCCACTTTACTGACTACAGTTTGCTGAACCAAGACTAGCACTTCATGTCCTGGCATTTTTTTGAAAAAGCTTCTTGGCTCTCTGCCTTGGGGCAAGTTCCAAGAACTGGGTCCAATCTCTCCCATCTTCTGCTTCTCTCTGCACCTCAAGTATCTGCAAGGAGCTGTGCCAACCCTTCACCCCACAGCAGCTCTTCCCAGGCCACTCTTGTGCTCTGTCAGACAATAAGAACATGGCAAATACAGCCGGGAGCCACAGGGCTGGACTAGAAGGAACATTTGGTGACTGTGGCCCAACCACAGCACTCTGGAGATTCTCCAAGCCAAGGGTGTGCACAGGGCAGCTGCTGCCACACTATGAAACTGTCTCTTTCATACCACATGGGCTCCGTCCTGCTGTCCAATATGTGGGACACATTGAATAGGTAGAGACACCACATTACCTGCTGAGTGACTTCGCTTTCTTTCAGAAAAAGTAACCAGCAAACGGGAGTGTGGTTCTCCCTTAAAGCACACTGGCATCTTTCTGTTTGGTTTTTGAAGTAAGGTGTATAGACCTGAGAGTGAATAAGGCAAGAAGGTATGAGTTTGTGTGCCACTACTGTGATCGAGTGGCAAGCTACTAAACCTGTCCTGGCCTCTGTGTCCCAGTTTCTCCTTTGCTTGTTTGTTTTTCAGAGATACAGTTTCTCTTTGCAACAGCCCTAGCCTGTAGACCAGGCTGGCCTCGAACTCATAGAGATCCGTCTGTGTCTGCCTCCCGAGTGCTGGGATTAAAGGCGTGCACCACTGACACCTGGTCGTCCCAGTTTTTAAGATCCTAGTTCTTCCTGTTCTGCTCGCCTCTCTGGGATTCTGACACAACAGTAAACACATACTTTGTGAGCTATATAACACCATTCTGGTTGTTATAAAGAAAACTCATTACATGTACATCTCAGACATAACCACTACAAGTGCTTCTCTCAAATGCCCTGTGACAGGAAAGACAAGCCCTGCCCAGTGAGGCAAGGAAGCCCTGTGCACTTTCATTCCTATGGAAATCTTCAGCCCACTGCCTGCTCTCTCTGACAGGACTTCAATTACAGATGTGTTTCTATGGAGAGAATAAACTGACTACCAGAGCAGGGCCGTGATGGTGGTACAAGACTTCAATCCCAGCGCTCGGGAGCCAGAAGCAGGCAGATCTCTGTGAGTCTGAGGCCAGCCTGTTCTACAGAGTGCATTCCGGAACAGGCTCCACAGCTACAGAGGAATCTTTTGTCAAAACAAAAGGAAAAAAAAGTTCAAAGCCAACTTGGAAGACAAACACTGTCTGAAAAAACCAACAGGCTGGGGATGACTACCAAGAATTATTTAAATTTTCATTTTAAACAAGATTATTTGTATCCTATGTATGTGATTGTTTTACCCACTTGTACCTGGTGCCTGAAGAAAGTGCTGAATCCTCTGGGACTCAGTTTATAACAGTTGTAGCAGCCATATGACTGATGGGAACCAAACCCAGGTTCTCTACAAGAGCAACAAGTGCTTTTAACCTATGAATCACCTCTTCAGCCTCTGAATTATCATACTAATAATAGTAATAATAATAATAAAGAGATGAATTCTCAGCTGTGATGACTATTCAAAAGTATCTCTAGAAATAATTTTTTTTGACTGGTTGTGGTTTCGAACGCCTTTAGTCCCAGCACTCAGGAAGCAGAGTCAGGCAGATCTTTGTGTGTTTGGGGCCAGCCTGGTCTACATAGCAAGTAGGAACTATACAAACAAATCAACCAATCAAATAAACAAAGAAACTCCCAACAACAAAAAGAGGTTTTTTTGGGGGGTGGGCTAGGAATATGGCTCAAGGGCAGACTGTTTGTAGGCCCCTGCATGGACCCCCCCCTGCCTGGACCCCCGAGGCACCTTGAGCAAGCCTGTAGCTGTTGGCTAGAACTCCTTGCCCTAAAGCTGTTATTAATATTCCCATTTCGATAACACACACCTCGTGACAACACATAACTCGTGGAGAGAAGCTAAGCCTAAAAATCCTGTTATTTTCCACTGTGCTGTAAGTCAGTATTTAAGCCCGTTCCATCCCCTTAATAAACAGCATTCGGTGGTCCGACATTGCCTTTGAACGAATGACCCGCTGTCTTGTCTCTTTATTTCAATCTCTAGGACTTTACTTGATTGGTGGAACAGATCATAGCATGGGCACCACACTGCTTGCCTACCATGGTTGGGACTTTGGGTTTGAACTCTAGCACTAATGAATAAGATAAAATAACCTGTGAATGTGCTCCCTGTGAGATGCTCAGCAGGTAAAAGTACCTGCTGCCAGGGCTGATGACTTGAGTTTGATCCCTATTGAGAGGAGAAAACCAATTTCCTCAAGATGTTCTCTCCTCTCTGCACACATATTGTGGCATGATTTACCCGCCCCCCATACACATACAGACACACACATACACAATACATAAATGTAAAATTTCTAAATACAAAAAAAAAAAAAGAAAGAAAAGAAAAGAAAAAGAAGTTGCTTTCTGTAATTCTGTGTATCTATCTAGATATCTATCCACAAGCTGGACATGGTGGCTCACGCCTGTAATCCCAACTTGTATGAGGATCACAAGTTTGAGGACAGCTTGAGCTACACGGCAAGACTCACTCTCCTGATCTATACCTGAGAATTGTGCCTAAGGGAGCCTGGTGCTAGACAAGCAAGCACTATACCACTGAGCTAAATCCCAGCACACTACTGTAGCAGGCTCCCTTGGACCACCAGCCCTAACCATGACATGGAGACTTAGTAGTTATGAATAATCACTCTTATAACTTAATTTAACCTGTTTCTCTTCATCTATGTTTTGCCTCAGGGGCTTTTTACCTTTCTTTCATTCTTTCCTGTTTTCTCTGTGTCTGGCTGGCTGGTGGCTGCCTGGCTGGCTGGCCCCAGGCATCTCCCTCTCTTTCTCCTTTGTTCTCGCTCAATCCCATATTCTTCCTTCTACTTATTCTCTCCCCCTACCAGCCCCACCTATAGCTGTACTGCTTAGCTATTGGCCTTTCAGTTTTTCATTAGACCAATCAGGTGCCTTAGGCAGGCAAGGTAAAACAAATATAACACATATTTACAAAGTTAAACAAACGCAGCATAAACAAATGCAACACATCTTTACTTTAGTTAAATAAATATTCTGTTCTACAACACACCGTCATGCTGACTACTTACTCCACGTAACTTTATTCTAAGGCAAATAGTTTAATTAAATTGATGTGATAAAGTACAATGTCATAAAAGAAAATTTCATCATCTTTGCTGAGGAGTAGGAGCAGGGACGTGTCCTAGTACTTATTTGCCATTTGCAAGCATGGCGTTGCTAGAGGAAGGCTGCAAACACTCTGCTGCTTCTGGTGGGCATGGGTGAAATCTGAACTAAAAGCCCCACATGAGCTGTGTTGTGTCTCTTCCCTACATGAAGACTCAAGACTATCAAGGGAAAGATCTGAGGTTACCTTGGGTGGTTGGTTCTGAGAATTAGGTAAACCTGTCACCCGCGTGTCACTATAATGAGGATTTCTGATGCACTCTGATGTCAAATAATTATCCATCTGGAACCTGAACCATGGCCTTGGTATCTTCATTCCATGCTCAGTAGATCTATTTACAGGTTGTAGTTGGGGAAGGAATAGTAACCTCCCTACAAGGTAGGGCTTGGCTATGGTGTACATGGCTAATAGTTTTGGTGAAACAAATTTACTTCAACTAAATGGTTATCATAAAGGCAAGGGGTTCTCTGAATCCAGATGCCAGCCTTATGTGAACATCATGAAACACTGACATGGGCTCCTCACTGAAGCTTTCTGAGAAACCAAAGAGACAGGAACTTCTGTCCTGCTGGATAATGTTTGCAGTAGCTAGGAGTGACTGAGACATAGCTGATAGTCCTGCCTCTGTCACCTGAGGACATCATCCTGTCCTCAAGGGAACTGAAAATACCCTCAGACCGAAGCCTTGTTTTTGGCAGCTGGGAGCCCCTGTTGCCTTCCATGCATGTTTTGATCATACAGCACACTAAGCCTGTGAAATGGAATAGCCACATTATATAAATTATAATAATCAGCCCTTGGTAGATTTCTGCAAAATGTTTGTTGATAACTTCCTTCAGTGTCCAGAGACATTTTACAAAGGGTTGTTGTCAGTGTTTCAGAGAGAAAGAAAAATGAGATTGTCGTCTATAGTATTTCTTCACTCTAGTATTGCATGTGCTTGGAAGCCAACCAGATTTCAAACAAGGTTTAAAATGTCAGCCAGAATGTACTGAATATATAGCAGAGGCCGGGATCAAATTTCCCTTGGCTTGCTAAGCTGTGCTTGGGGTTAGTGTGGGGGAGGAGGGAACAGTGACTGGTTTTAATAATATAATTCCTTGCCCTTTACTTTTTTCTTACTTTCTTCTTCAATTTGTACCCTTCTGTGCCTCCCCCCCACCCCCATCCAGAGAGCTGGGCAATAATAGTGTCTTGTTTAAAGTTCCTTTAAAAGAACCAGCTATCAAATCACATACGTTTTTCTATACCATAAGAGGTGGAGGGGGACAAACAAAGTGATTCTTCTCACATCCCAGTTCACAGTTAGGGATTATTTTTTTTTTTTTTTTTTTCTTGAAATTGAGCAAACATGTCAAATTCCCCCAAGGAAACTAATTTTCTTGAATCCTCTGTGAAAGCATTACTTTGGACCTTCAATGCACAGGAATATTTTCTGTTTGGTAAATATGGTTATGAAGTTACAGACAGAGCTGCAAAGCTAATGCAGCTATCTTCCCCATACCCACCCACCCATCGTGTATAGCAGCCTTTGAGGCAAACCAAGCTCTTTTTTTTTTTTTTTTTTTTTTTTTTGGTTTTTCAAGACAGGGTTTCTCTGTGTAGCTTTGGAGTCTGTCCTGGTACTTGGCTCTGTAGACCAGGTTGGCCTCAAACTACAGAGATATGCCTGCCTCTGCCTCCCACTGTGATTAAAGGTGTGCTCACACTGAGCTCTTAACACACTGAGAAGCACAGGTATAGCTGCAGGGAGCCCAGGAAGCCTGGGGAGGGCCACCCCACCCCTCACCCCATCAGACAAGGGACACTCACAACACTACCTGCCCTGCTGCTACAGTTGGCAGAACAGAGCTCTATGCTCCCAACTTCCTTCTTCTCCTTTCTTAAAAACGGAACAACAACAAAAACTATTTAGCAGTCCTGGGGATCGAGCTGCACCATAAAAATAGCCTTGTCTTTGCTTTTCTTTCTTCTTGATCTGCTGCTGAGAAGTGCCTGCACCTCTGCTTTTTGTATATTGAGAGAGCAAGTCAGGGAGGAAGCTTAGCCGGCTGCTTGCTTGGCTTGCATGAAGCCCTGGTTCAATAGTCAGCACTAGAAAACAAAACAATGACGCCTGGCTAAGTCAGGGCTCCCCTCTCTTTGCCAGGTGGCCTTTCAAAGTCTGGGAGCTCCCCTCCTTCTGCACTGGAACCAGGATTGAAACCCTGCCAACAACATGTTCGTGTTTCCATGGCCAGACAAAGATCACCATGACCATATGCTTTTAACTCCTGAGGAATTCTAAGTATCTTTTGATACCCTTGGCTTAATTTACAGGCAGAGTTGTATGTGAGACTGAGCTGCTGTCACTACACAGTCACACACGGATATTACAGCTGATCATTGAATAGAATAAAACAATGCGAGGTTCCTGGGTGGGACACAAAACTAAGGTTCCACACCTCAGACCTGAAAAATATTGTAACTGTCTTTCAATGGCTTTAGGGCAATGAGGGAGACGGCTCTGTGGATAAGTACCATTGCCATGCAAGCATGAGGGCCTGAGTTTGAATCCTCAGTACCCACGTACAAAGCTGAGTATATGTCCATAGGCTCAGTGCTGGGGTCTAGTTGTGGAGACAAAAGGATTGTTGATTTCTAATTAGATGTTTCTGAAAGGATCTACTCTCAAGTCCAGTTAGGCACAGAGTGGCAGAACAGGACACACCATGCCCTCTTCTGGCCTCTACTTATGCTGGAATGGGCAAGCACACACATGTGCACATACATACATTGCACACATACTAATACATTAGTAAAAATAATATCTTAAAAATGTATTTATCTATCTGTACTTGTTAAGGTGGAAAATTCACCCCAGTCTCTAGCATCCATATACCCAAAGAGTCTGGAATGTTATGGTGGAAATTCCACCAAGCCCCCCTCTCCTATCTCCCTCCAAACCCTGCTGCATCTCAGAAAGCCTGCCAAATGATGACCCTCTTCCCCCGAGATACTCAAGATCACTCCCACAGGGTATTTAAACGCCCGCCCCCCCCCTCCCAGAAACCAGACTCATGGTTTTCTGGTTTCCCTTTCCTGTAGGTTTTTTTCTACTTTGGTTTGATTTGGTCTGATTTGGATTGCTACATTGACAGAGAGGTTTATGGGGACGTAGAAACTTTTCAGTACTAACTTTAGAAAAAGTAAAAAGCAGACCCAAAATGGGACACATTTTTTGTTGTTGTTGTTATTGTTGTTGTTCCTGTTTGCTGTTGAAGTGGCCACCCCTGGGAAAACAAGGAGGTAGTTGTGTCAGCCTTTGAACACGCCTTCCCCTACTGGAGTCATACCTAAAGATAAGTTCATCTGACCTCTGTTCATAGAGAGGAAGGGGAGCCCACAGAGTTTCAAGAATGAACATGTTGGTGTGTGATGAAAAACGGAGGCTGGAACCCCAGTCTCCTGGGTGGAGCCCAGAGTTTCAGCATTATGTGCCTTACCTCTCCACACAAAAATCTGCCTGGCACAAGAGCTATCCCAGGCTCACCTTACCTCAGGGCCACAGTAAAACCTGTCCCTTTCTACAGTGTTGGACAAGGCGTACAGAGGCAAAAGTAGATTTCTCCAGAATCCTCAGGGCATTTCTACACTTGAGGGAGGCTGTGGCCAAGAGGGTCGTAGGCTAGGGCAGTGGTTACCAAGTGCCTTCCTGGGCACCCACAGTTAAACGAACAAAAACAAACAAACATCTCATGCCATGACCTACTTCCCATATGAACAAGCTATGAAAGTATTTGTCGAAAGATCTTTTGCCCATATGGTTGCAATGAATTCTGAGGTTTCATTAAAAAATTCTAGTAACCAATTGAAAGGATTTTACTATTCTCTTTATGCATAGGACATAATTCTGTGACTTTACTTCATGGCACTCTATCTGGATTGCTGCCTTATGTTCTCCTGTCCCCATTGCTGCTGAACATACCTGTTTCTTCACAGCCACACCTTACAAAATGCTTTACCAGGAGCCATCTTAGTTGAATTGATACTGCCATCAGACAGGAACAGTCTCGTAGGCCTAATCAGGATGTTACCCACAAAAGTAGATGGTACTGGAAGACCAGGCTTGTATCTTCTCTTTCAAGATGGTAAATTGTCCCTATGAGTACCCTCTTAATTCCCTGTTCAAATAGGAGTGACCAATAAGTAGTTGCAAACCAACCCATTCTCCTCTGTGACCTTGGGCAAGTTGCTTATACTCTCTGATCTCTGATCCTCAGGCCCTTGATTCATAGTTTTGTTTTGTTAACTCCTGCTGTTGTAAAACATAAAAAAAAAAAAAAAGACACTTAATGTTGTGCCCAAATTCTGAACCCCAAAATCACCAAGAGACCCATTCTGATGTAAAAGCAAAGAGTCTTTTATTGTTTAACAAGTTAACTGTCTTTACTTGGTTCTTTCATCTGACCAACACAGCTGTTGGCATGAGAAGAACCTGGAGGGGCTGAGAGGCAAGGAATTTATTCTAGGGGTACACAACAGTCTCAGAACTGGTACATTTCCGGGCTTGGGTGACCTGTCCTGTGTTAATTGGTTAACTGGTTGCTATGGCCTATAGCCCCTCCTAGGGCAGTTGCTATGTTCTACATGCCACTGTTATGCCATTGTTATCATAAAGTGTATCTAGAGTCTGTCTGTCAACTAACTTCTGATTGGTTCCTTGCCTCATGGGTATCTGACCTCCTAGTGACTAGGGTAAGTCGGGCAAGGTCAGACATGTGCTGAATCAGAGGCCTATATCTTGCTGGGTCTTTTCTGTAGTCCATGATTGTCAATCAGTTTGCAGGTGGTTTGCTAGGCAACAACAGATAACTTAACACTAAGTTTAGCAATCACTTTTAGAGTGCATCAATGTGCTTGCTAGTTTGTCAAATATCAGTGTCACAGAAGAATCTGGAACCCAGTTCACTTTGTCTTTTGTACATTTAATTCTACTGCATCATGGACTACAGTGTTGTGAGTAGAAGTATAATTATACCTAACTGCTGGGCATTGGTAGTGAACGACTTTAATCCCAGCACTTGGAAGGTAGAGGCAGGCAGATCTCTGTGAGTTCGAGGCCAGCCTGGTCTACAGAGCTAGTTCCAGAACAGCTCCAAAGCAATGCAGAGAAATCCTGTCTCAAAACAAACAAACAAAATTATAGATAACATTTACTTTAAAATTGAGAGGACAGCTTCACATTTAAATATCATCTTTATCTTTCACAATTTTTTGCATCTAAGTGAAGGGACCAGACCCTCACCTAGCCCCCTGCTTTGGCAGCCATGACAGGCTACAGAAAAGACCCAGCAAGATATAGGCCTCTGATTCAGCACATGTCTGACCTTGCCCGACCTACCCTAGTAGAGCAGTGGCCAGCAGGCTGCAGTGAGGAGGATGGGGAGCTGTCGCTTCATGGATACAGAGCTTTAGTGTGGGATGATGGAGACCTTTCAGATTGATGGATGTCATGTCTGGTGGTAGTTGCATGACAATGTGAGTGTACCTACTGCCACTTGATTGTAGAGATGGTTAAAGCTGGACTAGGGGATACTCCGTGGTAGACTGCATCATTATCAATGGTAAAAATTGCCAATTAAAAATGAAACACTTTTAGAATCAAGTTGGGGGCAGAGCTTAGCAGGTTTAGCTCATCTCTGCCCTTTGTGATATCTCTTGGGACAGTGTGATAGGGAGTAGCCTTGTTCTGTTGATGAGAACTCTTAGCAGAAGGCCTCTCAACCTCCAAGGCCCCTGACTACATGTGCTCTGTCTGTGGCTACAAGGCCTAGACACTTCTTCGTCTTCTTTTTCTATGCAATGCTGGGAGCCATCCAGGGACTGGTATATGCCAGGCAAATACTCTACTACCTATTACTAAGTTACAGTCTCATTCAGGTTTAGACTTCTTTACAAGGCAATTAGGATCTAAGAAAAATGAGATGCTCCAGACAACTTAAGGCTTGGTTTGAAGTCCTATAAAATTAATTACACATCTTCTTGGTTCAATGTTGACACAGACTCCACGTGGGAGCAAATGACCCAAGGTTTCAGAAACCACTGGTTCCTTTAGGGCCATTATATGACAATCTACACATACTGTCTCTGCATGAGTTTGTTATCCTGTCCCCCTACCTTGAATTCTTCCCTAATGCATTATCTAAGACTAGCAGAGTCATGACTATGAGGATGGACTCTGAAACTTCAAACCTCAGCTCTGCCATTTGTTACAAAAGCTGTATCAAGTTAATTTGTCCTTTCTGTGTTCCAGATTCTTTTTTAAAAAATGAAATAAAAGGAGGAAGACATGACTACTACTAAAGTAAAGAAGGCTTTATTGTAGATATAAGGGGGAAAGGAAGCAGAGGGAAGAGTCCAGGCTGACATGGCTGGCTGACTAAACTGGGCCATGAGAGGAGAGAGGGGGAGGGAAGGCTAGAGAGGAGACACTGACTAGGAAAGTGCCCCAAGCCAGGAGACAGGCTTAGCCAAAATGGCTGAGTTACACAGGTGTCAGGGTTGGGAAAGGGCAGTGAAGCCTAGGCTCTGGGAGGGAGTGGTTTAGGGTAGGGGTGGGGTGAGAAGAGCTGGGAGGAGCCACAGGTACTGAATGAGACTGCCCCAGATTTCTTGGAGACAACACTTGTTTATAAAATGAATCTGGCAATAATATATATGTCAATTGTGTTGCTGTGAGGATTGGAAGACTGGATATGAATTAAAAACAAAACAAGACCTGAAAACAGCGGCCGAGCCTAGCATGGCAATACAGCTCTGCAACTCCAGCACTTTGGAGAGTGAGGCAGAAGGATTATCCAGAGTTCAAGACCAGCCTAGGGTACATAGTGAACATCAGGCCAGCAAGGGGGGTGGGGTACATAGTAAGACCCTCTCTCAGAAACAAAACAAAAGCAAGCCAGTAACCCTCCCTCCCCGTGGTCGCTGCTTCATTTCCTGCCTTCAAGTTCCTGCCTCAAGTTCCTCCCCTGACCTCCCTGGGTGATGAAGGATGAAATAGACCCACCCAACCCCACTAAATAAAACAAAACCCCTACAAGACTTGTGCACAAACGATGAACTGTGTAAGCATTTGCTATTATTGTTGTCATTGTTGACCTTAATGAACATAGCAATCCGTGTGGTCAGAAGGGAATACTTAAGAACTGAGTAAGACAGGAAGGCTGGAAACTACCCAGGACCTCCCTACCTCCCAGAGTTCTCACTTACTTCTAAATCTCTTGCTGACATTTAAGCCTCTTTCCTTTTGTTCTGCTCACAGGAGACGAAGAGACCAGTTGATCAACATCTCTGCATGCTAATCCTCCCAGCACCTGAAGACAGCTGTGGCAGCTTAAGGATCCAAAGAGGCTAATCTGCACAGAGGTAATTGAGTTGACGCTATGTTTAAAGTTGTGTAAATCTGCTCTGTCCTCGTGACTGCAAGGTTAGAAATGGGTGCTGCCCTTCCTTCCACCTCCTAGGGTAGCTGCTGGAGTTTCCAGTCTTGTTTTCTTTGGGTCCCTAGGGAGGCATCTTCCCTTTCTTTGACCTTAAACCTGAGATGGGCTTCTGAGGACCAGGGGCTCTGAGATGTATGGTTCTCCTCTGACTCAGAACAATGGCTTGGGCCAAGAGCCAGCCGTATTGAGCAGCTCATTAGCACCTACTGTTTACTATGGAGTCAGTGGCTCTAAACATTAGTTCAGTGAATACCTTGCAAAGCTCAGCTTCCTGGGTTGTCTGGGCTGTCCGCAGTGCTAGCCTGTTGGTTTGGAGGAAAACTGTATAGAGTGTTAAAGCCAGGTTACCTAGGTTCAAGTCCCTTCTCTACCTTTTACTACACACATGACCTTGATGGAATCACTTAATTCAGTTTCTGCATCTATAAAATGGTCTTGAAGTTGATAATAATATTCTATTATAAGATTAAGAGAGAACACACAAATCTTAAAATATGTTTTCAAGAGGCTCCTGGGGGCCAGCACTATGATTCAACAGGTAAACAGAGATTGATCCCAGAAACGCTGTCCAACAAGATGTCCTCTGACCTCTGACCTCCATACCTATGGGTTCTCTCTCTCTCACACACACAAACACACACACACACACACACACACACACACACACACACAACACACACACACACAGGCTTCTGGGACACTTGGCTCCTTCCCTACCTCCTGGACCACTCCTGTGCCCATGAATTTGGAGGTCCCTAAGTGTTGTTGATCCCAAACCATTCTTCATTTTATGTTATTACGACAACTCAGCCATAAGTCCTGACTCCAGGTCCAAACTCTCATCAACATTAATAGAAAAATATCATCATACAGGGAGAGATGGGGAAAATAGATTTATTTACAGTTTTAGTCAAAAGTGAGTAAAGAGAACCTCTCATCCTGTCTTCACCTTGCTCACAGCAATGTGAGAGCTTACAGTAGAAGTACCACAAA
This sequence comes from Phodopus roborovskii, assembly GCF_943737965.1. Lineage (NCBI taxonomy): Eukaryota > Metazoa > Chordata > Mammalia > Rodentia > Cricetidae > Phodopus > Phodopus roborovskii. The sequence continues at coordinate 57,291 of NW_026125274.1, forward strand.
AGCCAGGAAATACACATATGTAGATAGTCTTCCTCCTGGTGTCTGGGCTCCCACAGGAAGCCCATTTTCACTCAGCATGGCATTTTCCTAGAAGAATCCTAATTCTCCCCATTTACAATATGACTTTCCATATGTTTCACACCCTTCAATCCAATTACTTCCAAATCTCTATCTCTAAGCTATTTCTCCTCCTCCTCTTCTTCCTCGTCCAATCTTTGCCTGGACGGTCCAAGTTTCCTATGTTTCCAAAGGCCTAAAACTTCTGCCTAGGATTTAATACTAATTTATGTAAGACTAGCCACCCATCCTTTAAAGCCATCATTAGCCATCACTTTGCACCAGATTGGGAAAGGAGGGAAGCAGGGAGTAGAGAGGGGTTGTGGAAGCAGCAAGGTAGGGGATGGGCTAGAAAGAAGGGAGGGTGGACACAATTTCACTAAATTAGTTCAGGAACTGACCCACAGATAGGACCAGAGAAACTCACCCCAGCTTGCTAGTTGGGGCAATATCCTGAAAGAAAAGCAATGAGCTGGGGGTCTAAGGAGAGACCTGCTGAACTCTAGACTAGAAGCCTTGTGGAGACCCCTTGGACACCTGCTGACCTATGGAAGGGTTTTCAGCCCCCAGCTTCTCTGTGCTGAAAGTTGTGCAGAGACACTGCAGTTAAGAGTGGAGATGCTGGAAGTGTGGCTCAGTGAGTGGAAAGCCACAGTAACACTTCACTAATAGCAATGTGGCATCCAGTCAGATGGCAGAAGGATAACATCAGAAAATGTCTGTCTTCATGTTCCAATTCCATTCCCATTTCTGTGATAAAAGCACCTTTTTCTAAACCAGTTTCAGGGACAAAGAATTTATTTGGCTCCCAATTCTAGATTATAGTCCATCATTGCAGGGTAGTCAAGAGCAGAGAGCAATGTATTTGTGCATGGGTGCTTACTGCTTAGCTCCCATTTCCACTCAGCCCTGGGCCCATGAGATAACACCAACCACATTCATGACAGGTTTCCCCACCCATGATACCTAAGATAGGCATGACCAGAGGCCCATCTCTCAGATGATTCTGGTTTCAGTGAGTTGATAATTACTAACCTACATGATGTTCTAGAGCAGTATTTCTTGCAGTGGTATCCGACCTGGAAATCTGTCAGACAGACTATTGGAAATGGAAACTGAAGGACAGGGCTGGAGACATAGCTCAGCACTGGCTGCTCCTGAAGAGGACTCAGGTTCAGCTCCCGGCACTCACAGTATAGATTGAAACTATTCCAACTCTAGCTCCAGGAGGTCCAACACTCTCTTACCTCTGTGGGCACCAGGCATGCACCAACATATAAAAAACATTTTTAAAAATGTCTAATTTTTTTTTTTTAATTTAAGAACTCTACCCCAGACTCACTGAATCAGAAACTTAAAGAAAGAAGGCTGGGAATATGTGCCGTAAATAAGTGTTTCGTGCAATTCTTTGGCATTTTGTGAGACAGGTTCTCACTCTGTAGCCCTGACTATAGTCAAAATTTTGGGGGTTTCCCCAAGAGTCTTTGATTCTGGACTCTTCTTCATTTTATGTTGTTACAAGAACCCAGCCTTAAGGCTGGTTCTGGGTCCAAACTCTCATCAACATTTGTAGGAAACACCATACTATATAGAAAGAAGAAAGGGAGGAAGGACATACAGAAATTGAGTCAGAGGTTGGATTTAGTAGACAAGAACACTAACAGCAACTATTGTAAACATAGCCAATGAATTCAAGGAAAATATAATCTTACTGAACAAACAGGCAGGGGACTTGAACCATCACACTTGGCTTTGTGGAGGAGTGAGAGTGATTGAAATTGAGTCTCACTCTGTAGCCCAGGCTGGTCTTGAACTTGCAGCAATCTTCCTACCTTAGCATCCAAAGTACTGGACTTTTTTTTCTAACAGTTTCTCACAGGAACTCACTGAAGAGCTGTTGAGAACATCAATCTGTCTGATGTCATTGTCCCAGTGAGCTAATTACCTCCCACAAAATCCCACCACTTCCCAACTTAGCTACACTGAGGACCAAGTGTTCAGTGCATAAAGTTTTGGGGACACACTTAAATCACATCTGTAAGCCGCTCCCTCATCTTCAGTTTCTCCTGTTTCTCCTGATGTTGAGCAGGGTCAACTCTCCACAGCCTGGACTGGACTGCTTCTCTAGCCCATCTTCTACTGATACCCAAAGGTCTCTAGGTTACATTCAGTAGCCATCCTGCTCTTTTTGTGTTTGTTATATACTTGTCATCAAAAGCTGTTCCTCTGTTGACAGCATCATTTGCCTACCAGAACTGCTCAAACAAGCTAGATATGCAGCTCAGTTTGTAGAGCACTTTTGCCTACCATGAGCACAAAACCCCAGGTTTGATTCTCAGTGCCACATGCTGTGGTAGTCCCACACACATGTGATCCCAGCACTAGGGATGTGGAGGCAGAATGAGAAGTCAGATGTCATCCTCACTGCATAGCCAATCCTCAGAGCCACATATGAATGAGGCCCTGCCTCCAACAAAACCATGGAGAAACAGCTCAAACAGCACCTGCTTCGTGAGTCTACCCGAATACTTCCTTTGGGAACAGAAAACACTCCCCCTATTTTGTGCTAATTATTTATTTTCCTGCCTATTTTCGTTAGGCTTTGACCCTCAGTGGCAAGGACCCACCATGTGTCTTTGCATCTTTAGTGATTAGCATAAACCAAATACAGCATCAGCCAACCCAGTACTTAAAGGCTGTTTATTGAAAGAGTGGATAAACAAACACTGAAATATCAATGTGGTAAGAGTTGTGAATTTTTCTTCTTATATACAACAAACCTAAAAGTAGAAAATATCAAAATAAAAGCAGCGCACACTAAGGTACTTTGTAGTTTCATATTCCTTATTTTGAAAATTATAGCACTGGCCCTAAAATGTAGTCATACAAATAAGTCATGACTGCCATTTAAGAGCAGCAGAATGAGGGAGGCTGGTGTTTATAATCCCAGCATTTGGTGGGCATAGGGAGGTGAATTATTGTAAATTCATGGGTCAAAAGACAAAGAGGAAAAGGAAAAGAAGGAAGAAGGAGAAGGGGAAGGAGGAAAGAGAGCATGGCTTGAAGAATTGCTGCTCTCTCTACAGCACATGTTTCTCTTCCTCCCATCTTCAGCATTCTCAGAGCCTCTGTTGCATTCCCAGAGCCTCCTGCTGCATTCTCAGGACCTCCTGTTGCATTCTCAGAACCTCCTGGTGCAGTCTCAGAACCTCCTGCTGCAGTCTCAGAACCTCCTGTTGCAGTCTCAGAACCTCCTGCTGCAGTCTCAGAACCTCCTGCTGCATTTTCAGAACCTCCTGCTGCAGTCTCAGAACCTCCTGCTGCATTTTCAGAACCTCCTGCTGCAGTCTCAGAACCTCCTGCTGCAGTCTCAGAACCTCCTGTTGCATTCTTAGAACCTCCTGTTGCAGTCTCAGAGCTTCCTGCTGCATTCTTAGAACCTCCTGTTGCAGTTTTTAGAACCTCCTGGTGCAGTCTCAGAACCTCCTGTTGCATTCTTAGAACCTCCTGTTGCAGTCTCAGAACCTCCTGTTGCATTCTTAGAACCTCCTGTTGCAGTCTCAGAACCTCCTGGTGCAGTCTCAGAACCTCCTGTTGCAGTCTCAGAACCTCCTGTTGCAGTTTTTAGAACCTCCTGTTGCAGTCTCAGAGCTTCCTGCTGCATTCTCAGAACCTCCTGGTGCAGTCTCAGAACCTCCTGTTGCAGTCTCAGAACCTCCTGGTGCAGTCTCAGAACCTCCTGTTGCAGTCTCAGAACCTCTGTTGCATTCTCAGAACCTCCTGTTGCATTCTCAGAACCTATTACCTCCACTTCACTTCTGTCATCAGACTTATGACTGGGGGAGAGACTACCCGAGATTTTCCAATCAGTTTTCCCTTCTTCACAATTTCATCAGTGTGGACCACAATAGCTTCTAGAATCTATATTGTCCACTGGTACCAGATTAGCATGATGCTACATCTAATTAGTAGCAAAACTTCTAAATAAGGGGACTCAGAAATCTCTAATGAGTAATGAACATATTCTCTAAGACTATCAAAGACCAGGTGGGCTAAGGATGGAGATGAAAGTGACCTATAATAACTGAATCTGGATATGGGTTTAAATGGCCCTACACATACCATGTATGGTAGAGCACATGGGCTCACAGTGGTGTGAAGAAAAAAGTCCACTCAGAAAACTGCCTACGCAGCACAAAAGAAAATGAAGGCAATGGCTAATCAAGAGTACAGCTCCTAGCTGGCAATTAGGGGAGTCATGACTCAGTGTTCAGCTGGCTTGCTCCACATCAGGCCAGTTCCAGGGGCTGGGAGAAGTCAGTAGCTGCAGTCAGCAGAGGGGACAGAGAGGCAGATTCTGCCTCTGGAAAGCAAAGATGCCAAAATGACAGATTTTTTTTTTTTTTTTTTTTTTTTTTTTTTTTGACAGGCTTCTCAGTGGCCTGAAACTTGTTCCAGGCTGACCTTGAACTCACAGTGATCTGTCTCGTAAATGCTAGGATCAAAGGTGTGTATGGCCAGCCAATATTTTTAACTATTTATTTTTTGAGATTATACTTTAGTGGTAGCACTTTTAATTCCTTTAAAGGTAACACCTTTAATTCCAGCATTCAGGAGGCAGAGGCAAGAGGATCTCTATGAGTTCGAGACCAGCCTGGTCTACAAGAGCTAGTTCCAGGACAGTCTCCAAAGCTACACAGAGAAACCCTGTCTTGAAAAACAAAAAAAAAAAAAAAAAAAAAAAAAAAATAGAGATTATACTTTAATTATGTTAATCCTTTCCATTCCATCTCCCCCAAACCCTCCCATCCACCCCTCCTTGCTTTCTTTCAAATTTATGCCCCCCATTGATCTTTTCTTTTTTATTACTCCTTCCCCAAAGGCAAAACCAGCTCCAGCCAATATTCAGTGGGTGCAAAATAGAAGATTTAAGATTAAAGATAAGAAAGCTTGAGCAACCACACAGCCGAGCTAGTGTTGGTTGGGAAAACATGTCATATGATATGGCAAATGTCCCTGTTTTAGGTTTGAATAGCTGTGCAACTATCCAGGAGATCTGCCTAGGGTTTAGCATACTGTCTCTGTGAAGAAGAAAAAAAAATGCTCATTCCCAATAGAAAATGAGTTCAGAGTATACTTTACAACAGCAGTGGCTTGAGCCAGTTGTGGCTGTACAGGCCTATAATGACAGCACTTGGGAGGTGGAGGCAGGAGGATGAAGCATTCAAGGTCATCTCCCACTACATAGTGAGTAGAATCCAGGTATGATTCACTGTAGTTGTTTGTTTGTTTGTTTGTTTGTTTTTACTCTCTGGGGGCTGCCACCCAGCTTCCAAATAAATACATGGAGACTTATGAATGCCTGGCCTTAGCTTGATTTGTTTCTAGCCAGCTTGTCTGACTTAAATTATCCTGTTTCTCTTTAACTATGTTTTGCCTCTGTGCTTTTTGCCTTTCTTTATTCTATATATCTTTCTTTCTTCTTACTCCATGGCTGGCTGTGTGGCTGTGTGGCTGGCCCCTGGTGTCCTCCTCTCCTTCTGCTCCTTGCTCCTCAATGTTCTCTTGAGCCTAGGTTTCTCCTATTTACTCTCTGCCTGGCAGCCCCCCCCCCCATCCCTCTCCTGCCTAAGTATCGGCTGTCCAGCTCTTTATTAAACCAAGTAGGTGTTTTAGACATGCAAAGTAACACAGCTTTACAGAGTTAAACCAATGCAACATGAAAGAATGCAACACATCTTTGCATCATGAAACAGATATTCCACAGCATAAATAAATGTAATACATCTTAAACTAATATTCCACAAGAATTCATGAGCTTGGCAGCAAGCACCTTCCCTTGTTGAGCCATCTCAAGATATCTATCAGGAGACAAGATGTCTCGGAGCATAAGGGTGTTTGCTGTGTAAGCCAAACAGCCTGAAGTCTACCCTCAGAACAAAAGTAAAGATGGAAGGAGAGAGCAAACTCCACAAAGTTCTCTGAGCCCCACACAGATACCCCTTCTCCCTCACATAGCAAGCACACATGCAGCAATAATAAATACAATTTAACTTTTTTTCGTTTTGTTTTTTTGAGACAGGGTTTCTATGTGCAATAGCCTGACTGTCCTGGACCCTTCTTTGTAGACAGGCTGGCCTCAGATTCACAGAGATCTATATGCCTCTGCTTCCCGAGTGCTGTGATTAAAGATGTGTTCCACTACACCTGGCACAATTTAACTTTTAACAAAAATGATACATATTGAGAGCTGAGTATGTAGCTAATGGGTGGGGTGTTGTGGAATATTTATTCACGGTTAACAGATAATGTTGTGACTAGTGTAATAAAAAGCGGAATAGCCAACAGCTAGGCAAGAGAGATAGGCAGAACTTCTAGGCAGAGAGAGGAAGAGGATAAACTAGGTTCTTAGGAGATGTTATGGAGATGCAGAACAAGTTGAACATACAGAATGGGAGAGAGGTAAAAGCCATATAATAGAACCTAGTTTAATGTAAATGGGTTAAATTAAGTAATAAGAGCCAGTGTGACAAGCCTAAACTAAGGCCAGCTTTCATAATTAATAATAAGTCTCCATGTCATTACTTGTGAGCTGATTACCTAAAGGAAAACCCAGCTACTGGGGAGCATGTGATAAGCATGCATGAGGCGTTGGGTTCAATCCCTAGCACCTCCTCCAACCCAACTCTTTAAAAAGATTATTTTAGTGTGTGTGTGTGTGTGTGAAAATGTGTGTATGCTTACAAGCATGTGGCAAATAAAAGTAGAAAGTGCCCTTAACCACTGAGGCATCTCTCTCTCTCTCTCTCTCTCTCTCTCTCTCTCTCTCTCTCTCTCTCTCACAAACACACACACACACACACACACACACACACCACTTATTGCCTCTAATTGGGCATCTACATTTTAAAGTAAAAATCCTAATTGACTTTTTCCAGTTTTGGAAAGAAAGGAAAGATGGTCTTTGTTATGAGTTTTCCCCAATGCTGAAGACCTCTCGGTTTTTTCAAAAATTAGCTTGAATACCAAAAGCTGGAACTGGTGGGGCTACCTTGCGTTCAGAAACTCTCTGTGGTGCAGAACCAGGCCACCTGAAATGTTGGTGTTGCTTGTTTTTACAGAAAAGAACAAAAATAAAGGAAGTCCATCTTAAATGCGGTTGGACAACATTGTGCCTTTAGAGCAGGGGAAGGGGTCAGTGCAGCAAAGCACCAGGGGTAGCAACCACATAGCCTCTGAGTCAGTTACTGACACTTCCGGGCTCAGTGTTTGCTTGCATGATTCATGTGGGTCAAGCAGAGGGCAGGATGGGGGAGATGGTGCTGGAGAAAACAGCATATAATTATTAATGAGCCTTTCTAAAATTATTATTGATTTTATGCACTTAAATACATAGTTGATTTTTAAATTTTCAATAATCAGGGCTAGCAAGATGGCTCAGTGAGTAAGAGCACTGGCTGTTTTTCCGGAGGAACCAGCTGATTCCCAGCACCCCAGGGTAGCTCACAACTCTGTAAACCCAGAACCAGAGGCTCTGATGCACTCTGGCCCCTGCAGACACCACACATGCACGTGGTACACAGACATACATGCAGATAAAGCACTCATACACATAAACTAAAGAAATAAGACTTTAAATAAAAAAGTAGAAAATTTCCAATCATTTTACAATAGGACATGTGGTTTTTCCATTTATTGAACAGATGAGTTGGTTAAAATGGACCACATGTTATAGTTCAATTAGAATTTTATGCAAGATTCATGGCATTTATAATAATTTACAATTATAATCTCAATCCAGGGAGTGGCTCATGCTCCTAACACTAACACTTCGGAGACTGAGGCAGGAGGATTGCAATGAATGAAGGCAAGTCTGGACTACAGTGAGAATTTATCTCAAAAACAAAAGAGAAAACAAAACAAAACAAGAGAAAACTCTATTTTCTCAAGAGGAATAAAAAACAAGCCATAGAGCATGCATAGAATATGCATATCCAACATTGTCTTCCTGTTCAACTAATAACAAGTTTCAATTTTTACTCTTATCAGAGTAGTTACTATGTAGGCTAAGGCTATATAGCTCAGTGATAAAGTGCATATTTCAAATATACAAGAACTGGGTTTGATCCCCAATGTCTCACACACAAATAAATAAACAAACACATAAAATGACCTTTAAAAGGAAGTTTTAGATCAATTGTTTCATACATTTCCTTTAATTACAACCTTCTTAGTAATTTCAACACATTCTTACTTCACTTAAACATTTAGTATTTATTGAGAAAATTTGTAATGGAAAGAAGTCATTATCAATTATTAATTTATAACTTGTTAATTAATGATACTATTAATAGTTAACAATTATTAATTAACAATAACCGTGATAATATAATATTTTAAAAGTAATAGTTAACATATGAGGCATGTTCAATCTCCTGCTTATAAAGACAGCGTGTTACCTAATAATCTTTTAGTTACAATAACAGAAATAGAATCTGGTCAGAATAGATTACAAGTAGCCAAGCATAGTGGTACTTTCCTGAGACTGAGGCAGGAGGATATAGTATGTTTGAAGTCTGCCTGGTCTACATAATGAGTTTCAGGTCAACCTGTCCTACTTGACAAGCTCCTGACTCTTGGGGTATAGCTTGGTGATAGAGCATATACATAGTATGCATCAGACCTTGGATTTCAAACACCCAAAAACAAAATAAAAAGTCTTCAAGTAAGAGTTAAACACTAAATCTTGGGAATGGAGGCCATTGTTATGTTGAAAGCAATGAATATTGTCTAGCTCCTGTACTCTCAGTTCAACAGTCCAGATTTCCTTAGGCTGAGAAGCAGATTGACTCAGCTCAAGTAAGTTATTCCTCTGAGACTAGCCCAGGCCAGAGGGGCAGTGCACAGGTTACTGACATAATTGCTAGGACACAGTACACAGGATACTGATGTAACTGCTGAAGGCCACCCTGGAATCCCATTTGGGTTCAGTGTTTACATTTATTTATTATTAATTAATTATTTTAACCTTACTGAGTAAGTCCCTCTGAGTAGGGACTCTTGACTCTCTTTTTGTTGGAGGGCCGGCTCAAATTGGCATTCCCAAAAGGTGGGACCCCCATCTCCTGTCCTGACACTTGCCCCTCACTTGCCCATTCTGCATATGTGATTAAATTAGCAGAAGAATATGATTTCACTTTATGTGGTAGACTACTATATGGTGGAGAAACTTCCTTCTGGGAGATGAAAATGCCAGAGCAATTGACCGGGTATTTTAAAAAATAAAAAATAAGATAAGATAGAGGGATAACTTAGGGGTAAAACCTAACTGAATGTAGATAGCACCATCCCATAAGCTGGATAGAATAAAAGTGCAAAAAGACAGCGCTTGGGGACACAGCTGTCTGGGTGCTCCCCCATGTCCAGCCTGAAATCACGAGCAGAATAAATCCATCCCCCTTAAGTTGCTTGTGTCAGCAGTTTTGGTATAGTGATGGAAAGTCCATCCAAAATAGAAGACCACATGCTATTCCTCTTGAACTGGAATTTTTATAGTAAGCCCAAATCAATAACCCCCCAATATTAGATGTGTGGTGAATACTGTTGATGCCCTGCCTAGATTCTCTTGACTTGCATGCATGCAATCCTGCCATCTGTTCAGAGTGTTGCCTCCTAATGGCTCAGACCTACTCCCTTCTGTTGAAACTACCTTCAGTCAAATGTGGGCCAACTCTCTCAGAAGGTTACATCTTCTGACCAAGAGAAGATCTTTACATTCAGAACGTCAAAACTTGGCACCTGTGGTGGCACACACCTGTAACCTCAGGAGACATCGGGGAGGATTGCCACAAGTTCAAAGCCAGCTTGGTCTACGTAGTAATTTCCAGGCAAGTTGGAGCTACACAATGAGACCCTGTATCAAGAACCAAAAATGTGACATTTGCATACACATGAGTGCACACAAATAAATAAGTGTAATTTTAAAAATTAAAACAAAAACAGGGAGAGAGAAGTCAGTGAGAGCGGGTAGAGGGGTTGATGTGATCACAGTACATTATATACAAGTATGATATGGTCAAAAAGAAAAAAACGAGCAATTAAGGGGCTGGAGAGATGGCTCAGCAGTTAAGAGCACTGACTGCTCTATCAAAGGACCTGGATCCAATATTCCCAGCACCCACATGGCAGTTCATGGCTGTCTGTGGCTCCAGTTCCAGGGAGTCTGACACCCTCACATAGACATGCACACAGGCAAAACAACAATGCAAGAGAAATAAAAATAACTAAATATCTTTTAAAAAAGCAAACAATAGTAGAAACATCTATACTTTTTTTCTGCTGACCCCAGCAGATTGCTTTGCTAGAGATACCATAACAAAATACCACAGTCTGGGTTTCATAAACAGAAGAAGTGTGCTTGTGAGTGGCATGAACGTGGGTGGAGGTCAGAGGAAATCTGGGAGTCAGTCCTCTCCTTTCACCGCGTGGATTTCAGGTCTTGAACTCAGATGCTCAGATTTGGAAGCAAACGCCTTGCCCTGCTGAGCCAACTAGCCAGTCTGATTATACAGTTGCTGTTGTTTAAGAGTTACTTATTTTATTTTGTGTGTGAGAGTGTTTTACCTGCTTATATGTATTTGTACCACGTGTATGCCTGGTGCCTGCAGAAGAGGTCAGAAGAAGGCAGTGTGTTCCCAGGAACTAGAGGTCCAGGTTATGAGCGTTGGGAATGGAACCTGGGTCATCCTCAAGAGCAAGATGTACTCTTAACCACTGAACCATCTCTCCATCCCCTGAAAAATGTTCTGACGACGTGGACTTGACTCTGAAACTCCAACAAGCACTGATTTCAGAGCTCCATGCTGCCCAGGAACACCACACCAACCATAGAAGCGCTGTTTCAGCTGGCTCCTGATTTCCAGCACTGCTGCGTGGTTGCTTTTACATCTGTGGGATCTTCCTGTAGATGATGCTTGTCATCAGATGGGGCAGTTCATTTGTCATCCAAATTAGCAATAGGCAAGCAAACACTAGATGCATGTCTGATTTCATCTAAATTCTCCCTATATATGACATGGTATCAGTTCTTATAAACTAAATGCCATCAACCATGAGAAGAAAGTAAGGAAAGTTTTATGTCATTTAATGAAGGCTGGAATAGATTCAAATCTTATCTGGAAAGGAAAAAAAATGTTTTATTAAACTCCCATTCAAGTTAGGTTAAGATTAAAAACAAAACAAAACAAAAAGTATGAACTCTCCAACTTAAAGATAAAATTTCCAAAAACTGATAAGCTCTTGTCAGCAAGTCTGGGAACGGGCTGTCCTAGCATCCGGGTGTAATGCATACATCTATTTATAACACACACATTTATATATAATGCATATATCTATATACAATGCATATATCTATATATAAAGCCAACATGGAAAAATTATAATGTATACCTTACAGCTTTTTACAAAGTGAATTTTAATCTGATAATTGCATGTCTTTTTTTTCTTTTTCTTTTTTAAAGCATGCTTTATTTTATGTATAGTAATGCGATTCACATATTAAATAACACCTGTAGGCCGACTGTTTCATCGGGACCGCTGGTTCCTCAAATAACCACACAGAGATGTATTATTAATTATAAATGCTCGGCCACCAGCTTAGGCTTGTAACTAAATAGCTCTTTCAACTTAAATTAACCCTTATTTCTTATCTACATTCTACCACACGGTGGTACCTTTTCTCAGCATGGCATATTTGTCTCCTGCTACCTTTGCATTTGGCTGGCAACTCCATCCTTTTTCATCCCCACATGCTCTTTCTGTCTGCAAGTGCCACCTAGCTTTCTACCTGTCTGTGCTAATTTGTTACATGGCAGTAAAACACTGCTACAGCATTACTACTGCCTCAGAGGAAGAAACTGTGGCTCAGATAACTGGTTAGATTAGGCAGATTAGCAGCAAGAAGCAGTTAAGGTTGGATTTGACATGGATAGACATTCCTGCCCACATTGCTTGCAAATGATGAAAGAGAAATAAAGCGCTCCCTGACAGATCCCTACTTATTTTTAGACGTCAACATGAATAGTTGCACAATAACTTGGTTTTCTTCAAGGATGGGCCCATCTGTGGGAGTGGCCATGTCAGCTTGTTGAGGTATGAGACTAGTCTCCCTTTTTTAACTAAAGCACAAGGTGACTGGTTGTCTACACATGCGAAGCTGGCTGGATGTAGGCAGATTAGCAGCAAGAAGCAGTTGGGGAAACAAATGCGGAGGCCTTATACACACACAGACACACCCAGAAAAGTCCTCTCCCAGAGACCTCACTGTGTCAATCTTGGGCTCCATGGAGACCTGTCTCTTTTAAAAGGGAGGAGCTGATACAGAGTTTGTCACCCCGGCTTTTTTTACCCACTCCTGTGACCTTTCCTCCTTCCTGCTTACTGTTCTCCACTCTGGTCACATGGCCTCCCTGCTCTCCTTAAGTAGCCAAGCCTTACTAACCCAAGCCTGGAAGGAACACTCTCCCTCTAGTTTCTGCCCTGCCTTCAGTCTCTATTCAAGAGGCACATTTTGTTTGTTTGTTTTTAAGATACGGAGTGTGTAGCCTATGGCTAGTGCTCCCCCGCCTGTCTTTATCACCTCACCCTATGTTTAATATGTGTGGGGGTTGGAGAGGGTGGTGCAAATGTATCCAAGTGCTCATGTGTGCCAGACAGAGGGGTATTTGCGACAGCTCTCACTGAACCTGGGCTTACTCCATTGACTAGACTGGCTGGCCAGTGAGCCCTGGATCCTAGTCTCCCCATCCTAGAACTGGGATCACAGGTACTTTCTAGATGGGACTGGACTCTGGTCCTCACCTTATTCTTTACTCACTAGGGGTTGAACCCAGAGGCTGATGCCTGAAGGCAAGTGCTCTGCTGCTGAGATATGTCCCCAATACTCTGTTTAATTTTTTCTTCCCTAGCACCTTGACAACCTGATATGCTTACGTACAAAAATGTACGGAGGCTAGAGCTCTAGCTTAGAGGTGGAGCCAAGCTTTCCCATGTGTGAGACCCCAGACTTTATCGCCAGTACCAAGATACATATATGGATTATCAATTAGGACAGCAGAGAGGCTCTGTCTCTCTCTGTGTGTGTTTCTGTGTATGTGTTTCTGTGTGTATATCTGTGTATATGGGTAGGTGGGTGAGCCATGCACACACGTGCATTTTTGATACTGGATTTCATTATGTTTATTATATTCCCTTTTGATCTCAGACTGTTTCCTGTCGGGGGCTCAAGAGATCTTCCTGCCTCAGCCATTGTGTGGGTAGGCACATTCCACCATACCCACCTTCTCTCTGTTTTCTTCATCATTGTATCTCCTGTGTCCAGAACAATTCACAGCTCACAGTAGGGGCTCGGGATACACTGAATGAAGGAATGACTCAGAAACAATAAAAGTATTTGTATCTTTCCAAACAATTTATTTAATCTGAGCTATCCTTTTGATCTCCCCCCCCCACACACACACACATACTTCCATTTTTTGCTAACTAGTGCAAAGTAGAAAAGTTCCTTTGCTTGAATGTATTTATAAAATTCAGATGAACAAGATTAAAATCTGGCTGGGTATTGGTGGCACATGCCTTTAGTCCCAGAGGCAGAGGCAGGAGGATCTCTGTTAGTTCGAGGCCAGTCTGGTCTACAGAGCTAATTCCAGGACAGGCTCCAAAGCAATACAGAGAAACCCTGTCTCCCCTGACTCAAAAAAAAAGAAAAGAAAAAAAAAAAAGATTAAGATCTGGAGATAGCTAGGTACAGGAATGAGGTCCCTTCTTGCCTTTAGCAGTCACATGACACATGACAGGGAAAGGTCCAGACTTCTTCCTGAAGAATGATAACTAGCCTTGTATAAGCAGCTGGATCAGGAACCAGGGACGTCTGGAGATTTCTTCCTGTCCTCCATTCCTTTGAGACTAAAACCTAGTTGGTAAGGGAGTCAGGAAATATTTATTTTAGCTACATTAAATGTACACTAGGTATGTATATCTAGGGAAGTCATGTAAACATACCCATACCTCAGGCCTCCAGATAACCCAAAATCTCTTTGATGTCCCTCCCAGATCAGATCTTAGCTCTCTGAAGGACCTGAGTAGGAGCCAGGTTGGCTAACATCCTGGTGTTTGTGAGCCCTTACTTACTTAGCCCTAATTCTTTTAAGATCTGGATCCACCTGTTCTCCAATAAGGTGAGGCTTAAGACTAAAATACTGCTTTCAAAAATATTTTCAGAGCATGTCTTTAATAATTTAACTTCTTTATTCTTTAAATAAGAGTTTCACATCACGAACCCCAATTCTGCTAACCTCCATATCCTTCCCTCAATCCTGCAGCATCCCCTAAAAGAAAATTTTTAAAAAATCAAGTCAAAACAAAGCAAGCAAACAAACAAAAATAAAAAAAACAAACAAAAACTAAAGCAACAAAGCAAACATCTTCACCCCTCCCCCACTTCTCCAACACTACTTCATTTATCCTGGTGGAACTTGGAGTCTCATGATATACCCTTTTGTTCAATCAGTTTTACTAGCAATGAGTGAACTGGTAGATCAAGTCCTCTGGTTTCTGGCACAGCACCATCCCTGGATCCTCACTGAAACTCCTCTGGGACATCCTGTGGTTGACCAGAGACTTAGAGATTCTTTGAGTTTCTTTCTACAGGACCGGTCTGTCCATGAGCTCCAGCAGGTCCTAGATGTGGTAGGTGCTAGAGTCGATCAACACAAGGCCCGGCTGTGGGCCTAGGTGGTAGCTGAGTTGGTCAATCTGGGCCACTGGGGCTGCCTGCCCCATGTAAGTGTGCAGAGTCAACTCCCCTAGGCCAAGTCCTCAGGGTCAGTCAGCTCACCCTTGCCTGTGGTGAGGGGTGGGGCCGCCTCTCCCAAGGTGCCAACTGTCCTGTGGGGGTCAGGGCCAACTCTCTTCTTGCAGTGTTCAGTGAGGGACAAGGCCACCCTTCCCTGGGCCAGTGAAGGGTGGGGTTGGCTCAGCATGGCCCTCTGATTTCCTCTCACATGGTTCCTTTTGGCCCCCGAGGCTCCTGATGAGCCACAGACATCAACACAGACCCCAGCTGCACTGGACCATGGATCAAGACATGGCCCTCGGCAGTAGCATCCTGGCTCTGGGTGAAAGCAATGGCCACTCAGGTTGGGATAGTTCTGATAGCAACATGGCCCCTGGACACCACCAAGACCTCAGGTTGCTGTGGCCCCAACCCTGAGATTCAATATGACCTTTGGTGACAATACAGGCAGGACTCAGACTTCAGCACAGACCCTAGCTGCTGTAGGTCCACAGACCCAGATTGGTCTCTGGCAACAGCTGGGTCTGGATGTCACCATTGCCCCAGGTGCAGACCACTCAGATATGCCCCAGGGCCCCAGTGATAATGTGACCCCAGACCTCGGGCATCTGCATGGCCTACAATGGTAACAGGAGCCTCAGACATCAACACAGACCCTGGCTGCCCAGACTCAGACATGGCCCTCAGTTGCAGCTCTGGCCTGGATGTCACCATGGCATTGGTTGCAGAACAGGGCACTCAGATCTGCATGACCCCAGCTCTGTCCTGGTCCTTGGACACCAACCTGGACTCAGATGGCTGGCTGACCTGACCCTAGGCATCTTCATGGACCTCAGTGGCAACAGGAGCCACATACATCAATCTAGACCCAGACATGGTCCTGGCCAGCAGCCTGGACCTGTATGACACCATGGCTCCGGGTGGCAGCACAGGCCATCCAGATGTGTGTGGCCCCTGCTGCAGCATGACCTCCAGAATCCAGCAAGGCCACAGGCTGTGGTCCAGATCCCAGGCCTCCATGTAGGCCCTTGTGGCAAACTGGGCCATAGACTTCAACACAGATCCCAGCTGTAGCTGGGCCATGGACCCCGGACAAAGCCTCAGGCAACAGCTCAGCTCAGTCGACGTCCTGACTCCAGATGGAAGCCCCAGCTGCTTCCTTAATAGCACTTTCTTTGTACCATCTGCTGGAAACACACTCTCCTACATTCAAAAGAGCTCATAAACTAAAATATAAGACAAGATCAGCAAGGTATTGTGATATAATAAAAATATGAACTAACTAGGTATGGTGGATCACACCTATAAGCCCAGCACTTATGAGGTAAGGCAAGAGGGTTGCCATGAGTTTGAAGTCAGCTTTGGCTACATGGTGAGTTCCAGGCCACCTGGAGCAACAAGGCAAGACCTTGTCTCTAAGGAAGGAAAGAAAGGACAAAGGAAGGGAGGAAGGGACAGACTTGCTTTTTGTTGTTTCAATATTTATTGATTTATTCTTTATTATGCGTTGGTGTTTTGCCTGCATATATGTCAGTGTTGGGGTGTCAGATCCCCTGGAACTAGAGTTACAGACAGTTGTGAGCAGCTCTGTGAGAGCTGGGTATTGAACTTGGGTCCTCTGGAAGAGCAGCCAGTGCTCTTAACCCCTGAGACATCTCTCCAGTCCTGGGAAGGAGATTTGCAATCTTAGCATTGAGGAGGAAGAAGCATGAGAACTGAGTTTAAGGCCAGTTTGGGCAATATAGCAAAACTCTGTCTAAACAAAACAAAACACACACACACACACAACACACACACACACACACATACAACACACACACACACACACACACACACACACACACACACCACACCACACACACAAAAGGAAAGAGGAGAGACAAAGGGAGAGAGAGAGAGAGAGGAGTGGGAATCATAGGCAGGTGCTGTAGTTCAGTGAAAGACAGCATGCATAGGTGTTCAAGGCCCAGGTTTGACCTTCAGTGTTGCAAGAAACAAAAACAAGAAGGAAGGAACCCCACAGCCAGATGTGGTGGACCACTCCCACAGTGCTTGCACTCAGAAAGCTGAAGCAGAAGAATCACATATGGGAGGATAGCCTGTGCTACAAAATGTGAATCTTAGGGTTTCTACTGCTGTGAAGAGATACCATAACCATGACAACTCTTAGAAAGGAAAACATTTAATTGGGGTTTGTTCCATTGTCATCACGGCAGAAAGCATGGCAGTGTGCAGGTAGACATGCTCCTGGAGGAGCCGAGAGTTCTACATCTGGATTGGCAGGCAGTAGGATGAGAGAGAGAAAACCTTTGGGCCTGGTTTGAGCTTCTGAAGCCCCAAGCCAGCCCCTAGTGACACACTTCCTCCAACACGGCCGTACCTGCTAATAGTGCCTCTCCTATGAGAGGCTAGCCTATGAGAGCCATTTTCCTTCAAGCCACCACAGTGCATTTCGGAACACTCTGGGCTTCATGATGAGACCCTGTCTTAGAAAGTCAAGAAAAGAAGCTACAACCAGAACAGATGGGCCAGCACAAGTTAGCCAAAGGGGAACCCCACACATGTGGTGTCAGATGTGTTCTTTCTAGGAGACGTGAAAAGGTGTTGTTCTTTCTACTAGTGAAGGACAGAGGTTAGGAAATACGGAGTTAACCTTTCCAGGGAAGACCTTCCTGCCACATTTAAAATTGGGCCTTAGAAGATGAGACAAAGCCAGCCATGGAAAGACCAATCCTGGCAAAGGGAAGAGAGAACATGGACTGCAATTATGACCTCTAGATGGGAAAAGCCAGAGTATTGTAGCTCCTGGCAAAAGCGGTGGCAGGTAGCTACTAAGGAGACTCACACACAAAATAGGGGAAAAAAGAAAAATAAAAACCAAATAATCAAGTCAGGTGGCAGTGGCACTCAGGAGGCAGAGGCAGCCCGATCTTTTCAAGTTTGGGGCCAGCATGGTCTACCAGAGCGAGTTCCAGGACAGCCAGGGCTACTAAAGAGAAACCCTGTCTCAAACAAAACAAAACAAAAACAGACAAGAAGTAGTGGTGGTGGCGCCCACTGGGGGCGACAGAGAGTCCCTAAGGGCATGCCTTCCAGGACTCGTTCTTACCAATTGGGTTCAACCTTCTAAATTTCCACTTCCTCCCAGTAGCCCATCAAACCTTGACACAGAGCCCTGGATCTGCCCAACATTCCACCTCTGAACCTGCCTCTTCAAATTAAGTCTTCGGCATGGGAGCCCTGGGGAGCATTCCCCATCCAAACCCTAACACAAGTGTTCAGAGCACTTCCAAAGCAGCTAATTAGTCTTTATAATGATTGTTCTCAGTTGTTAATTGCCTGAATTAAAGGGGCTGAGAAGAGCAGGTGTCCATAAGTTGCCTAAAGCTGTAGTAAATTGTAGAACTAACAGCAGCACCAATTAATTCCTGGAGTCTCGTGCTCTGTCAGTCTTTAAAAGAATACTTACTTATTATGTGTATGTGTGTGTTTTGTGTGCCGTGTGTGTGCAGGTGTTCTTGGAGAGTGGATGGTGTGAGCTCCCCTGGAATTAGGGTTATGGGTCATTGTGAGCTTCGTGATGTGGGTGCTGGAAACTGAACTCAAGTCCTCTGCAAGAGCAGTAAGGGCTCTAACCACTGAACCATCTCTCTAGCCCATCTACTCCCACCATTTGTTTTATTTTATTTTTCTAAGATAAAAATTTCTTTATGTAGTTCTGGCTAGCCTGGAACTCACTGAGATCTGATTCCCTCTGTCCCCTTAATACTGGGAATAAAGGTGGGTGCCAGCACACTGGGATTTTTGGTGATGGTGCCAATGGTGTTGGTGATTTTTAAATGGGATAGGGTCTCTTTTTGTAGCTCAGCATATGTTCCTGTCCCAACTCTTGGGTGCTGCAATTACAGGCATGTACTATCACATACAAATTTGACATTCTTAAAAAACTCCTTTGGTTAGGAAGAAGAAACCAAATAGCATTTTAGGTGAGAATAAGGCATGGGTGTTCAGGTTCATTGACCTGGAGTCATGTTTTGTCATTGCCTTTTACTGTGTATGAGACACAGGCACATACATAATAAAAACATTCCTAAGATTTGAAATGAGGATCAGTGGCAGAGCACCTGTCTAATAATTACCCAGTCCTAGATAGGATTTCAGTACCAAAACAAGGGGATATTCTGGAGTCTCCTTTTTGCTTATGGATTTTGTTGATGTTTTTGAAGAAGGGTCTCACTGTGTAATCCTATCTGGCCTGAACTGGTTATGTAGAACAGGCTAGCCTCAGATGCAGAGACGTGCTCACCTCTGCGACCTGAGTGCTGGGATTAAAAGTGTGTGTCACTGTGCCTGACCCCTTAAAGGTTTACTTCATTATTTAGTCATGTGTGTGTGTTCAAGTGCTCACGTGAGCATTCGCGTGGCACCAAGATATGGATGGAAGCCAGAAAAGGGTATCAGATCTCCTGGTGCCCGAGTTGGTAGTAGAGCAGGAATGGGTACTAGAGACTGAATCCCTGTCCTCTGGGAGATCAGCAAGCACTGAGCCATCTCGTCAATCCCCAAACCTAGTTATGTCTCTCCCCCAGCAATTCAAAGAACAGCACACTCTGGAAAAGGCATAGGGACTGGCGAGATGGCTTGGCAGGTATCGCACCTGTCAGGCAAGGCTGATGACCTCAGTTTGACCCCCAAATGCATGTAAAGGTGGGAGGAAAGAACTGACTCCACAAAGTTGTCTCTCTGACCCCCACATAAGTGCTGACCTGTGCATGCCTGTGTTTCACATACACATACATACATACAATACTAAAGCATAAAAAACAAATATAAATTCTTATTTTCAATACATATTTATTTTATTACGTATGTATATGCTTATTTATTTAACTACATATAAAGGCTAGGCATGGTGGTACACCGCCTTTAATTCAACATTCAGGAAGCAGAGGCAGGTAGCTCTCCATGACTTCCAGACCGGCCTGATCTACACATCACATTACAGGCCAACCAAGCCTACACAGTGAGACCATACCTTTAAAAAAAAATTATATATATATATATATATATATATATATATATATATATATATGATCTGCACACGCCTTTAATCCCAGCACTTGGTAGGTGTATCTCTGTGAGTCTGAGGCCAACCTGGTCTGTATAGTAAGTTCCAGGACAACCAGGCCACATAGGGAGACCCTATCTCAAAAAAATAAATATAACTATAAAGATGAGCCAAACAAATGGATTAGCAGTTAAAAATGCCTGATGTTCCTCCCAGAGGACCTGAGTTCAGTTCCCAGCACCCACATCCTGTTGCTCACAACCTATAGCTCCAGCTCATGTCACACACACACACACACACACACACACACACACACACACACACACACGACTCATGATTCCAGTGGGTTAGCCACTATGGCCATCATGGTTGGAACAAGGCAGCAGGCAGGCATAGCACTGGAGCAGTAGCTTAGAACTTACATCACACACAGGAAACAGAGAGCTAACAGGAAATGGCATGGGCTTTTGAAACCTGGAAGCATGCCCTCAGTGACCTGCCTCCTCCCACAAGGCCACATATCCTAATGCTCCCTAAATAATTCCACCAACTGGGAACCAAAGATTCTCAAATGTGTGAGTCTGTGGAAGCCATTCTCACATGGGTCATCACAATGAGATACTGACACACACTGGGAATGGCTTGAGTCTTTTGAAATCTCAAAGCCCTTCCCTAGTGGCATAGCTCCTCCAATAAGGCCACACCTCCTAATCCTTCCCAAATGGTTCTACCATCTGGATCTGGAAACCCAGTATTCAATCATATGAGCCTATGAGGGCCATTCTCAATCAAAATACCGTACTTATCCCCCAAATCTGTCCCCAAAATCAACCTCATTGCTTGAATGGTACTCCTGCCAGGATGGTGAACTTCATTCTGTCTTCGATAAATACCAGACACCCCAACTGGGAGGCTTCTATAAAAACAATGGGCTGTTGCTTACCAATAGTGTCATGGTCACAAAGCAAATGAACAAACTGATGCAACAACCAAATGCAGTGTTAAGAGCCAGTGTGGGGTAATGAACAGCATCAGAGACTGTATCCATGTTGACTTCCTGGCTTTCATCATCAAACTAAGGTTATATATAATGTGGATATTAGGGAAAGATGGCTAGAGAGGGCTCTTATCAGTTTTTACTGCATTTTTGCATCTCCAATTGCTTAAAGGAGATCAGTGAGAGTAGAGGGGTCAAGAGAGGGTGATGGGGTGAATATGATCTCTCTCTCTCTCTCTCTCTATATATATATATATATATATTATATATACATGAAAATGTCATGATGAAACATATTATTATTGCTGAGACTGTTATTGTTGCTATCCTTTTGAAACACAAATTGCTCTGTAGCCCAGTCAGACCTTAAAAGTTTAGTCATGCTACTCAGCCTCCCAAGTGACAGCCAGGCCCAGTCTTGGGTTTAACACGTGGTCTTGACCTGTAACCCAAGAACTAGTATGACAGAAGTGTGTCCCTGAATCCAGCTAGGCCTGGGTTCTTCAGGCCCTAGAAAGCGATGGTGCTGTGGTAAGCAGTTCAAGTTCACTCGGTGCCTTGGGTCTATGAAAAGGCACTTGAGACTTGGGCTTGCTTGGCTCATTGCCTTTGCCCCAGAAACCTGGGGAGAAAAAAACAATCAAAAAACAAAACAAAACAAAAAACTCTACTTTTTTCCAAGCCAGGCCTCAATCTTTGTTTCAGGAGTGAGTCTATTTTTCTCTAAACAAAAACAAAGGCAAATGCATGCTATGCAATCAGCGAGAGTGCAGAGCTGGGACCCCAGCTTCCTTTCAGAAGGAAACTTGCAAACTAAGAGTATTGGTGAGTCAACTCAGCTAGAAAAGCAGAAAATATGCTAACCGGGTGACCGGGCTAGAGGGGGAGGGGAGGGGAACTAGACGTCTATTCATAAAGTCTGATTCATTTGAGAAAGTCACGTGCCATCAGATTGGGATTTGTGCGTTGAGCAGAGTCCAGAGCCTCTGCACTCTCAGGGGTGACTAAGCCATTATTTCACTCTGAACACAAAGAACTCTTGCTTCACATGCCCCTCACTGTAATTAACTCAAGTAGAAGACGAAGAATTGAACCTGAGAGGTCTCTGGCTACTGGCCAAGCACTCCCGGTTACTTATTTTGGTTAAGGACACAGAGAAGAGGGCTGTTCCTGCTAGGTTTCTACTTCGTGGCTCAGTTGCACTGACTGGAGTGTAATGAGATGATAATGGCACAGTTTTCTGTTGGACAGCAAAGAGACATTTCATTCAAGAGACACAAGGGGATGGCACACACCGTTTCAGCTGGTGGTGTGATGGTAAACATTCAACCGGCAGCCCGTGGGGCATGGAAGGGCTGGTTTTTGTTGTGTTTGTAGATTTCTGTCCTGAAACTATAGCCCTGCTCCCACCCGCGGCTAATTCTAGATTCCTCTCCCACCACCCTGGCACACTGTCTCACAGTATTCCCACCGCTCAAATACAATGGAAAACACACGACTGTGATATAACAGGAGGTGGAGACAATGGACTATTTGCCACTTCATTTTAAATGTAATTTATTTCATCGACGTTCACATAATCTTATTTTCATAATTACTCTGTTTAATTACTGGCTCATCAAATTCTTGGAAAATGTAAGAACCAGCTATTCACAGCCTGTCAGAGCTAATACCAACCAGGTATAGTGTCACTATATATGGTTGTAATTCCAGATAACAGAATGACGAGTTTGGGTCACTTTGGGCTACATAGCAAGTTCCAGACTAGCCAGAAAAAAAACCAGTGAGACCCAGTGTGCTAGGTCTCTCTGCTGTGATGATATATCTGACCAGCAGGGCTTAAAGGGAGAAGGTGTATTTTTGCTCACACCTTGAGGGTAGAGCCAGCCCAATAAGGCAGTGGGACCTGCATGGTGGCAGGAACATCAGGCAATTGATTACATTGTTTCTGACTCTGGGAAGCAGAGGGGATGAATTCTGGTGCTTGGCTTTCTTTCTCCTTTTTGTTCTGTCCTTGTCCCCAGCCCACAGGACAGTGTCACCCACATTAAGGGTGTGACCTTCCTGCTCAGTTAAACCTCCTGGAAATACCCTCATAGACATACTCAGAGGTATGTTTCCATGGTGCTCTGGTTTCCCTCTGTTGCTGTGATAAAGCACCCTGACCAAAAGCAACTGAAGGGAAGAACGGGTTTATTTGACCTGCACTTCCAGGTCGCGGTCCACCACTGATGGAAGTCAGGCGGGATCTGAGCTGCTTGTGATTTTATGCAGTATTATTGCCTAAGATTAGGGAATTCATAGCCAAGGAAGTGTAGCAGAAACCATGGAGGTACACTGCTTGTCAGCTTAATCTCTGGCTTGCGCACGCATGCTCAGCTACCTTCCTTTTATAGCCTAGGATTACTTGCCAAGGGAATGATACATACGGGTTGTGTCCTACATCAATTGGTAAGACAATTCCCTGAAGTTGTGCACATAGACTAACCCGATCTGTGAAATTCTCAGTCAAGACTTTCCTCTCCAGTGCCTTCAGGCTGTGTGAAGATGACAATTTAAGGCTAACTAGGACATGAGGTGAGTCTAAATCCAGTCAAGAGACAATGAAATTCACCACCCCCACCCCCCACAGAAAGATCCAGCACAAGGAGTTTTAGCACACGACCACTGTGAAGTCTGGGGCAGGGAGGAGCTCAGAGTTTTCATCAATGGTGTGACAATACTGATTCTAATCATCCATTATTCTCTGGCCAAAAGAGAAGACCACGCCCACTACCCTGTAGGCTATCTCCAAGTGTCTGGCTTTATAAATGAGAACTGGAAACCTCTGGAGAGCCACATAATAACAACAGCCGCAGCACAGTCAGTGAGAAACATGCAGCTGTTGAACCTCACAACAATCATGTATATGAATTATTAATATTCTCACTTGTTTTCCCTTTGATAAAGCAGTTTACTTTAAATTATGTTTACATGGTTGAGGGTGTATATAATTAATATATAATATATGCATATCTACATTTTAAAGTTTTGAAGAATTGAGTCACATTTTCAAATGAAAATCAGTGGCATGATCAGGAACCATGGATTTCTCATAGGAGAACAGACATTTCCAGATCCAGGCAACCTGACTGTAAAAAACACAATTACCTCCCTCCCATTTTTTTTCAATCTTTTTTAATTCCTTCCCTCCCTCCCTTTTCCCTTCCTTCCTTCCTTCCAGTTTTTTGAGACAGGGCTTCTCTGTGTAACTATGGAGCCTGTCTTGGAACTCACTCTGTAGACCAGGCTGGCCTTCTAACTCAAGAGAGATCCACCTGCCTCTGCTTCCCTAGTGCTGGGATTAAAGGCATGAGCCACCACTGCCTGGCTCCTTTGTTCCCTTTCTTAAACGGAGTAATATACTTCATGATTAATCAATTTGTAAATATCATAATTCCCGAAAGATAGTTTTCAATCACATGTACAGAGTATATCCAAAGATGTTCGGTGCTCTGTTAAAAGTTAAAACAGCCAGACACAGCATACATGGCCAATAGAAGGGAAACCGATTAAACAAACTTTTACAAATTCATAAATGGATATTAACAGCCTTTTGAAAGGCTGAGGCAGCATCATATGCACACATGGAAGTGAGTTACACCTTCAAGTTCTACTGTAACTGAAGAAAACAAGGATAAGAGTATATGATTGTACATCACTGCTCATGAAAAGAGAAAACAGCTAAGTATATGTGTTGTTTGTTTGCTGGACAGATTGAAGGAGCACACTGTCACCCCACTGGCCTAGGGGACTGCAGTGGAAGGAAAATGACATTTTTTACAGGGTAACATTATATTATTTTTTGGACTTCACCACATACACAAAATAAAATTTTGCAAATCTTAATTTTTCATTTTGAGACGGGTTTCTCTGTAGTGTTGGAATCTGTACTAGAACTTCCTAGACCAGGCTGGCCTTGAACTCACAGAGTTCCACCTATCTCTGCCTCCCAAGTGCTGGGATTAAAGACCACTGCCCAGCAAAAACCTCACAAGGATCTGGCGTCTTTTTCTGGCCTGTAAGCATACATGTGGACAGAATCTGTATACACAATAAATAAATAAATAAATAAATAAATAAATAAATCTTAAGAAAGAAGGAAAGGAAGGAAGGTATCAGGTTTCTTTTGGGACCCATCCCTCCTCCCTCAGAATGTCTGCAATCATTTTTGCTTTAGCATGTATAGACATCACATGACATTTGTGTGTCCCAAGATGGAATCTAGGGCTTTGTGAATGCCAGGCAAGAGCTCTACCCCTAGGCTATGTTCCAGTTTTAGTTAGGGTTTCTGTTGCTTTGATGAAATTCCATGACCAAAAAGCAAGTTGGGGAGGAAAGGGCATATTTTGTTTACAGTTTCCCATCATTATTGTTCATCACTAAAGGAAGTCAGAAACACAAACGGGGCAGGATTTTGGAGGCAGGAGCTGATGTACAGGCCATGAAAGAATGCTGCTTTCTGGCTTGCTCCCTATGGCTTGCTCAGGCTGCTAGGACCACAAACCCAGGGATAGCACCACCCACTGTTGGCTGGGCCCTCTGCCATTATTCGCTAATTAAGAAAAGCCTTACAGGTTGCCTACAACCTGATCTTATAGAGACATTTTCTTCATTGAGGTTCCCTTCTCTTACATGACTTTAGCTTGTGTCAGGTCCATATAAAACTAGCCAGCACCGTTCTTTAGCCTAGAGCTGGAATTTTTTTAAAAAGGAAACTTAAGAAATTGGAATAAGAAGGTTGAGAGTAAAAATCAACTCAAGGCCCTTGAGTCCATCCCAACACCAAACAAGCAAATGGAAAAAGAGTCACCAGCAGAGTGGGAGGACTCATCAGCCATGCACTGTAACCTGGGTGAGACCACACCTCCTAGACTTAAGTCAGGTTTCCTACATCCTTGTTTCTGCTTTCAGACAGTGTCCTCTGTAACCCAGGCTGGCTTCAAACTTATGGTATTTCCTTCACTGTGTGAGAACCAGGGAATGAACTCAGATCATCGGGCTTGGCAGCAGGAATCTTTCCCCACTGAGTCACCACACACTGACCTTCGTGTGTGAGTGTGTGTAAGAGTGTGAGTGTGTATGAGTGTGTGAGAGAGTGTGTGAGAGAGTGTTGAGAGTGTGTGTAGTGTTGTGTGAGAGTGTGTGAGTGTGTGTGTGATTATGTGAATGTGTGTGAGTGTGTGTGTGATTATGTGAGTGTATGTGTGTATGTATGTGAATGTGTGAATGTGTGTGTGTGTGTGTGGTTTAATTACAATTTTTTTATGTTTTAAATTTTATTTTTATTTTGTGTGTGTATCTACCCCTGGAAGTCAAAGACAACTTCTGGGAGTCAGTTCTCTCCTCCTACCATTGGAGTATGGTGATGAAACCCAAGTTATCAGTAGCCTTCCTTACATAGCCATCTTGCTTCCTCTGCCCTGACTCTCAATAGCAAATAAACAAGATCAGTTCCCAAAAAGACCAGATGGCGAACATGGGTGGCTCACACCTGAATTCCAGCCCTTGGGAAGCAGAGGCTGGAGGGTCTCTGTGAGTTCCAGGCCAGCCAGGACTACATGGAAGACCTGTTTCAAAAACAAACTTAAAGGGGGTGAGGGCAACAGGATTCTTTTTCAGCCTGGATGACTCACAAGGACAGCTTGCAGCTTATTTTTTTCTGACCACAACCCAGGTGGCACTTATGGGTAAGTCAGTACATTGCTTGATTTTTCTGAAGTACAACCTGCCAGCTGCTAATCTCTGGTAGTTTTCTGATCAGCTTAGCCAGATGTCACTTTCAGTGACAAAATTGTTCAAAGGAATTTGTATATCTTCTCTCTACTCTTTCTCATATATGTACATTTATGCTCATAGCCCCTTTTAAAAAATATCCTAAAACATAAACCTTCTATGATGGAAACTGATGTGGGTCACTGCCAACATCAGAGTAGTCTGGAACCTACATGTGGACCCTTTGAAGCAGACAGTCAAATACAATAATGCACTTTCTCCTTAGTTGCAATCACATTTTGGGGGGAAGAGGGTGAAAAGGGGTCTCATTATATGGAACTCACAATGTAGACCAGGCTGGTTTAGAACTCATTATGTAGACCAGGCTAGCCTCAAACTTGGGACTGATCCCCCCTGTAGCTATTGGAAAGCCAGTGTAGAAGCATACATCTGTAATCCCAGAGGTTTTATGGTGAGGTGGGAGGCAGAGTTCAAATCCAGCCTCAGATAACTATCAGATTTGAGTCAGGCCTGTGCCAGACCCCATCGTGGTGATAGTGGTAGGGAATATGTACCAAGTTGGATGAAATTGCCACTCTGGTCTTCCAGGTGGACCTTCAAATTGTTAAGCCTCAAGATACCCATCTGTAAGATGGGAACTGCCATGTGTGATTCAAAGCGTTGGAGATGAATCTACAGATGGCATGCTCACTGCCTGGCACGCAAAGTACCCTGGGAAGCCCAGTGCAGTTAGCCTACATGTAGTTCAGATCCAGTGGGATAAATACATACAAGGATTACATTTTTGCTTTTGTTTTTCTTCTATAGCCCAGGCTCGCTGTAAACTTGAATTCCTGATCCTCCTGCCTCTACTTCCAGAGTGCTAAGTTTACAGACATAGGATGCCATTTTTGGTTTATGCAGTGCTGGGAATTGAACCCAGAACAAACGCTTTGCCAACTGGGCTACACCTCCAGCCTTTTTGTTTGTTTGTTTGAGACAAGGTCTCACTAGTCAGTTTTAACATCAGCAGTTCACATAATGTGACCCTTGAAACTGCACTATCTTACAACTCAGTAACAGGGCCTCTTTGGAAATTGCTGCTTTTAAGCCAGGAGTCTCCTCCCACGTTTCTGTTTTGGGTCTTAGGACAGCAATAAGAGGCTTTCTGGTGACATAGCTAAGCCTTCCTGATTCAGACCTCAGAACTAAAAGGAGGGTAGTATTGTCACCCTCCCTGCCTCTCACTGTGTCTTTCTGGTCCTAACGGAGTGCCCCCCTGTCCCTCCCTCCCATTCCCCTTCCTTCCTCTCTTCTTTTTGGAGATTTCCCTAGAGTTGAGTTTAAAGTCTATTCTTGTGCACATGTGTGATTCTGGGGCAGGAACCTAAGGCCCTAAAGCAAAGAGGGTGGGCACTCTACCACTGAACAATATCCTGCCCTAAACTTGGTGCTGACAGATCCCTCTTCTACAGTTGTAGTGCCTATCTTAAAATACACCCAAGGGCAGTGAACTTACAGAAGCAAAGGGAGAGAATATATGTGCCCAGCGTTGAGTTAGGATTTTGGACACATGACCTAAATCAAACAGTAGAAGCTATCATGTACCTTGTTTTGAACTGCATATGAATGATTTTGACCTAGGTTTCATTCCTTATTAGCCGGGAGGCCTGGGCCGGGTCATTCAGCCTCTCTGGGTCTCTATGTTTTCATTTGTAGGATAACTGCAAGAGCTCAAAGAATTGACATGTAGGATAGATGGACGCCACATGCGTGTCACATGACAGCTCCTAAATGCCAAACTCCTTTTCCCTACCTAGTTATTGGCTTTGCTGAGCTCTGCGTTATTGCCCTTACCGATTCTTTTCTCCCTTTTTTAGTCCGTACTGGTTCTTTCTTCATGTCCACCACCAACATGGCTGAACTCTGGCCACTTCCCTCTGCTGGTTGTCCATTTCATATGCTTCAAGCTCTTTGTTCATTTTCATGTCTGCCCAGCAGGGAAGGCCCACTTTTCCTTCTCCAGGCTCTGAGGTTTGTTTGTTTGAAGTCTCTTGTTTCAGGAATGGGCCTATGCCATCCATTCCTACTTCTGGAAGTCTGCAGAGGGCCTCAGGTCTCCCTTGACAGCAAACATTTAAAACAAGCCCAAGGCAAAGTTCACAAAGTCAGCTGAAACCAGTGTGCAAATCTCCAGCTCCACCAACTGCTTTGGATTCCTCCCCAGGACTGCATCCCCTTGGGGCTATTTACCCAGCTTTCAGCTGATACCAAGACTGGATTTTACCACCACCCAGTGATAAAAACTACAAATACAGCAGCTCCCTTGAGGACTGATGGCATCATTAGATGCCTGAGTCTTATCTACAGTCATTTCCATACTGTGGGCCCACTGGGTTTGTACAAGCCCTCAGGCCTAGCTTCTCTCACACCCTTACAATTTACTCCCTGGATTCTTGGGCAAAGGAGCCTGGAAAGCAACCCTGTAAGCAAGGGGAGGGTCTGGGTCCACTAAGATCACAGTGGCAGGCCCTATGGGCAGAGCAGGAGAATTTGCCTAACCTCTTTTCCAGGCATGAGAAGAATTCCTGGGGCCCAGGACTGTGGATCAGGAATATGGCTTCTGACTCCATTCTATGATAAAATAGATTGTGCAGAAAATCAGTGACATTAGAGGAGCCATTTATTCATTCATCAAATATTTATTGGGCTTCTACTCTGTATAAAGCACCCTGTTGAGGCTTTGGTTTACAAAGATGAATAAGTCATAGTTTCTAGTGAGAGCAAAGTCAAATACGCCCACATACAGTTGTAGCTATAAGGCTGTGTGAAGGCCCAGAACCTCAGGGGAAGGAGGTCCTCCTGCCCAGGCTGCTGGAATTTGATGGGTGGAATGTGACATCACAGGAAAGGTGACGTTTGCAGAACCTTCCAGAAGGAGAAGCTCAGAAGGCAAATGACATAAGGACCAGACTAGGGAGAAAGGAACTGCTGGTTTGGAACCCCTAAAGAAGATCTGGAACCAAGAATTTGAGTGCAGTGGCTCATTTAGAGATGGTCCCAGGAAGAAGCAGCTCAAAGTCACCACTGGGGAGGTGACAGGAGATCACAGTCATCAGGCTTTTGCAGAGTCATTGTAGAACAACCCAAGGATCACCAGCAGGGCAAAGAAGCTGGGTGGGGAGTTGCTCCCAAAGGCGCTTTGCAAAGAAAGGCCACAGTTGCTCATATGTGTGTGAGTGGAGGCCAGAGGGCACCACATGTCTTCCTCTAGGCACATCCACCTTATTCCTTCTTTGAGATGTATTTATTTATCTTTTTAGCCAGGCAGTGGTGGTGCACGCCTTTAATCCCAGCATTCAGGAGAAAAGGGCAGGTGGATCTCTGTGAATTCAAGGCCAGCTTGATCTATCAAGTGAGTTCCAGGACAGCCAGGGCTGTCACACAGAGAAACAAACAAACAAAAACTATTTATTTATATTTTATGTGTATGTCTGTATGCCTACATGAGTTTATGTGTGTGCACCAAGTGCAAGTGTGTGTTTGCTCAGGCCAGAAAGCACTGGATCCCCCAGGCCTGAACTTAAAGCTGGTTGTGGCTCCCAGGAATGAATCCAGCTCATTTGCTGGTGAAATGAACCAAAGAGCAATCACTCCAGCCCTCCCTAGGCCTTATCATTTTTTTCTTTTTCCTTCTCTCTCTCTCTCTCTTCTTTCTCGAGACAGGATTTCTCTGTATTGTTTTAGAGCCTGTCTTGGAACTAGCTCTGTAGACCAGGCTAGCCTCAAACTCATAGAGATCCACCTGCCTCTGTCTCCCGAGTGCTGGAATTAAGGCATGTGTACCAATGCCTGGCAAGTATTATCTTTTTGAGTCAGGGTTTCTTTGTGGTTAGACTGGTTGTCAGGAAGTCTCTGGGATCCTTCTGTCTCCTTCTAGACCCCAGAATAAGAGTAACAATCACATATGGAAATTTCCAGCTTTTTCTTTTCTTCTCTCTCTCTCTCCTCTGTTTTTGAGATATACAGGTTTCCTGTGTATCACTCTCCACCTGCCTCTGCCTCCTGAGTGCTGGAATTAAAGGCATGTGCACTACCACCCGTCCAATCCCCTGCTTTTATGTAGGTGCTGAGGATCTGAACTCAGGACTTCATGCTTGCACAGCAAGCACTTTACCCAAGTGAGCCCTTTTCTAGCCACTCCCAACTCACAAAGCATCTCTTAAGGTGTAAAGTAAATGCTGCCAGATGTCAGAGAGGCTGCCATACTGATTACTCCTAAAGAGAACAAGTGGCCTGGAGACAAGAGAGGGCACCATAAATTATGGGTTGGCCCTTGAAGTGACAAGAGATAAAACTTTGAAGGAGCAAGGAACATGGGAGCCAAACTACTGGACTTGCTAAGAAGCTGGATCTTTTTGTTTTGTTTGTTTGTTTGTTTGTTTATGTATTCAAGACAGGGTTTTTTTCTGTGTAACAACAGTCCTGGCTGACCTGGAACTCACTTTGTAGACCAGGGTGGCCTCGAACTCACAGCAGATAGTTGTCACTAAGGTGTCTATGCGACAGAGTGCTAAGTTTGGAAACTCATAGGCTATTCTGGGAATGCAGAATACACACAGGCATTATCCCCACCAACACACAGGATGAACCAATTGGCATCATTTATAAGATGTAAATGCATTAGAAGTTCAGAAACCTTGGACACCTATTGTCTATGTTTATCCAACCAGAGCAACTGCTTATAAACTGTGATTTCTGGGTTGATGTTGCTTTATTTTCTTGCTTGTTTTTATTATTTTATTCAGTGTTTCTTATTTTGAGGTAGAGTCTCACTGTGGAGTGTCAACTAGCCTGAAACTCTCTATGTAGACCAGACTGCCCTTGAACTCACAGAGATCTGCCTGCCTCTGCCTCCCAAGTGCTGGGAATAAAAGTATGCACCCTGCCTTTTCTTCTTTTTAATTTTAACTTTTTTTTTTTCCTTTTTGAGACAGGCCTTTTTGAAACGTCACCAGAATCCTCCTGCCTCCGGAGTGTTAGCATCACAGATATGCACCATCACACCTAACTTGGATTTTGATTACATTTTCCTGTGCCCGGCCTGCATTGAAGGGACTAGGGAAATTGCTGAGAGATAGGTCAGTCCTCTCCTTGGAGCCCCCTCACTGTACACTTTGAAGGATTATCACTATGCCAAAGAACACTAGATTACCTAGTATATGTGCATTTTGGAAGCGGCCTGGAAGGGCAGGGCTGGCAGGATGCAACATTTTGTAGTTCCTGTCTCAGCCCACAGCTGGAAACAGAGGGCCTTCCTTTCCCCTGTGTAGCTCCAGCAAGCCGTCAGTGGAACTCTGCCTGACTATCAGCTCCCTGTAAGGCCTTGTGCATCTGGCATCATCAGAGAGATGCCTGGACTTTCCCTCTGGCCTTGGCCAACTGAGTGGCCTAGCCCTCTCTTCGTAGATGGATAATAGTTGCTCTGGCTGCCAACGAGCCTAAGAAGCTATTGGTGTCATTCAACAACAGGACGGGTTTTCTGAAGTGGTTGTGTGGCTTTCCCAGAAAATCCCATGGAAAAGGAAATATCCTAATGGTAAACAAGGGGACACAAGCATCCAGAGTGCACAAATCCTTCCTAGAATGCAGCTACACACCCAGTGGTTCTGGACACAGATCTCTGTGTCAGAGGGTCTGGTTATCAGGGTGTTACTGTCACAGAGTCTGTGAACATTGTAGGGGCGGGAGTCTTTGACTCTACCCTGTTACTGTAGGCACATCCAAACTTAACTCATTGAGTTGTTTTGTTTTTAATTATTTTATTTTATTTTGTTTTGTTTTGTCAAGATAATGTTTCTCTATGTAACAGCCCTGGAGTCTTGGAACTCACTCTGTAGACCAGGCTGGTCTACCTGCCTCTGCCTCCGAGTGCTGGGATCAAAGTTGTGTGCCACCAACGCCTGGCTTCATTGATTTTAGAAAGAGATTCATCTCTTCTCATGAAGAATGAAAATTGTCTTCAGGTTTGACGTCTTTCTTAAAAAAAAAAAAAAAAAACAACGTATATCCTGGGAGTTCATTTCACAACTGAGGAAACAGGATCAGTCAGAACTTAAACATGTCATGTGACCCTCCTTCAAGCATTCCTTTGGTGCTTACCCCAGGAGCCATTGCTAGGAGCTGGAGAGAAGCTAAGACAGTGTCTGGATTCCAGGAGGGGCTCTGCAGAAATATTGCCTTGTAATGAACTAGAATCCAGGTCACAAGTGTTACAACAAAGGAATATTCAAACACATTTTGAAGTATGAGCTTTCCTTTAAAAAACAAAACAAACAAGTGAAACAAATACTAAGGCTGAAGTATAGCTCAGTACAGAATGCCTTCATAGCTTTGCATGATGCCCTGGGTTTAACCCCCACTACCTCCATCTACAAGAAATGCAAATGCTGCTTCTGCTTCTGTCTTCAGCTTACTCCTGGTCTACTTTGCACTTACTTAAGGGTATAGAGTAAATCCCTGGAGTTTACTGTAGAAGCAGAAAACACTTGGACGCACTGCAGTGTCACACTGCCATTCCAAAAAGTCTAAGGGGAAGACTGAGGCCCATTCCCCTTTCTGCTACTGCAACTTTGGAGACATGGACACCAGGCTGCCATCATGCGGAACCAGCTACCTTAAGGAGAAAAAGGAATACAGGAAAGGAAGCTAACTATTTATTCAAGTCTGTTGTAAAAACAAACCCACAATGTTAATATTTTTGAGAGTCGGTCAAATGATCCACTGGCTCATGAATGCTTGTCACTGTTGGGGTAATGAGCTGGGTTTATAGTGCAAGATCTGAGGGGAAAGTGACCCTCACCATACACAATAAGTGAGAATACATTTCACTAGTGCCAGCATGGCTGCTTCAAAATTCTTCCTTCAAGAATTGGATTTTGGTGCCAGGCAGGACAAATCACACCCGTGATTACAGCACAAGGGGAAACTGAGGCAAGGGGACTGCCTTAAATTCAAGCCAGTTTAGTTACACAGTAAGTTCTAGACCATCCTGGACTACAGCAGAGTGAGATCCTGTGGGGCAAAATAAAGAAACAAGTAAATTGGGGGTTGGACCAGTTGTGGTAGCACATAATTCTACTAAAGAGGCAAAGAAAAGGAGATTGCCTCAAGTTAGGGGTCAAGCAGAGCTATCAGTGAGACCCTGAAAACAACAACAACAACAACAACAACACACACACACACACTCTGGAAAGGGCTGGACATGTAGCTCAGTTAGTAGAGTGCTTGTCTGCCATGCATCTCATACAAGTGAGTGTGGTGGCCCATGCCTATAACACCAACACTAAGGAAGTGGGACCAGGAGGACAGGGAGTTCAAGGTCATGTTCAGCTACATAGAGAGTTTGAGGCCAACCTGAGCTACATGAGACCCTATCTTAAAAGAAAAAGGGAAAGAAAGAAAACTGGACTTGGGGACTAAGGGTAGCTCAGAGCACTTGCCTGGCATGACTGAGGCCCTGATTTTGAGCTCTGGAAGTTGGGAGTAGATTGAGAATGGCAGGAGAATCGGACTTGAGCTGGTAGTGCCCAGGCCTCAAATCCCAGAATTTGAAGTGGTGATGCAGCCATCTCTGGCTAGTCTCTGTATGTATGTAGGTGGGTTTATTTTATGAGACAGGGTGTTTTATGTAACCACGGCTAGCCGGAAACTCCCCATGTAGATCAGGCTGACCTTGAACTCACAAAGACCCATCTTCCTTTGCCTCAGGAGCACTGGAATTAAAGGCATTTGTCACCACGCCTGGCTATCTGTGTATTTGTGACTATACTTATGGAAGAAATAGTAGAAGCAGCCAGAAACCTGGTCTTTTTATCACTCTTATCTCCCAAATCTTTAAAAATTGGATCAATGACCCAGAAGCCATGCTATAGGAGGAACTTTAACAGCAAGGTCTTCTGGGAAGTGTAGTTTTTGCTTTCCAGTCTTACCAAGGAAGGCATGTAGAAGTAAAGTAGATCACTCTCACCTCCAGCATTTCTCCCTCTTGCTTTTTATTTTATGTGTGTGTGTGTGTGCACGCTTGAATGCATGTATGTGTACCATGTATGTACAAGAATCTTTGGAAGGCAGAAGAGGTATGGATCCTCTGAAACTGGAGTTACAGATAGTTGGGAACTCCCATGTGGGTGCTGGGAACCAAACCTGGGTCCTCTGCAAGAACAGTGAGTGCTCTTAACTGCTGAGCCATCTCCCCAGCCCCACCTGTCTTTTTTTAAAATTACACTTATTTATGTATTCTATATGTGGGTAAGCTACCTGAGCCACAGTGTGCGTGGAGGTTGGAGGAGTCCATTTTTTTCCCTTCCATCCTGTGGGTCCCAGGGATCCAACCCAAGTCATCAGGCTTGAGGAGGTGCTTCCCACCTGGTGAACTGTCTTGTCTGCCCCCTCTACTATCTCTTGAGTCACTGTGGCCTCGTCATCCATGCCTTGCCAGACTCTGAGGGCAGACCTGGAATAAGCAGAAACCAACTGCGCTGCCTGGAAGAGGGTTAGACCAGAGTTGCTTTAGGAAGACACTGTCCAGTCTGTGCAGCCTGCTCCAGGTTCTCAGTCTTTGTGCACTATCACCCCGGCTGGGGTGGGCCATGGAGATGCAGCTGTCTTTGTGTCATTTCTGCTCCTGTCGGTAACCCCTCACCCACACTCCTGTAACTATCCCCAGTAAAACTCATTGGTTCACTTTGATGGTATCTGTACTTTGGTCTGTCTTGGGGTCCATATCAGGTGAGTAGATGTATGTGTTGCATCTTCCCAGGAAAAGTTTTGTCACACAGCCTTTGTGTTTGAGTTTTCCTTTGAAAACACACCCTTGATCATGTGGCTTCATAATCAAAATCTTGTCACTCATAAGGATCACTATCTTTAAAAATCTGACAATTGTCTGGTCCCTATCTAACTCCAGCTGCCAGTCCTGTCACTTCATCATACTATGTCTGTCACAGAAGATAGTCACTGTCTTTTCATACTGCCTTACCTTACCTACTTCTTGTTCATGAGTTTCCTGGCTAGAATATCTTGAGGCTTTTTTTTTTTTTTGGTCATTTTGAAATCCCAATCAGTATGTTTCCACCCCACCTTAAGCTGAGGCAGGAGAATTAAGAGTTTGAGGCTAGCTTGGGCAATATGTTTAGATCCTGTCTCAAAAAACAAAAGCACATGTTACCCTGTTAAAAACAAAACAAAACCAAAACCAAAACAAACAAACAAAAAAACTCAGCTCACTTTCCTTTCTCCCACAGATACAAATTCCTCCTAGCATTTGTATCCACTGCTATGGTCTCCTCAGCTTGTATGATGGGCAGTTATGTGTGTCTTCCATTATGAAGATAATGGATCTTGCTTCTAATCATCTGTGTCTCCTCACTGCTTGACTCAGTAGATAATAAATACATACTAAATGAATAGATGGAGGGTTGAACAAATGAATTTTCTTGTGTCTTAGGGACCTCAGGTCTTATTTTGTTTTGAGGCCCAGCCTGGCCTCAAGCTCACTATGTCACTACGGTTGCTTTGAGCTTTTAGTTCTTTGGCTCCCACCTCCCAAGTACTGGGTTTACCTGTGAATGCTGCCTGCCTGCCTGCCTGGACCAGCCTTTTTCTTCATTTCAAAAAGTACCACATAAGCTGGGCGTTCTGCATCATGAGGCAGAAGGATCAGGAGTTCAAGTAATCCTGTACTGCACATCAAACAAGCCTGTGTGAGGAAGAAGACAAAGAGGAAAAAGAAGAAGAGAAGAGGAGGAGGAAAAGGAAGAGGAGGAGCAAAGGGAAACGCTGGGAAGGATAGTGTTGTGATCCAGAAACATCTACTAATTTCCTTTTATCTCCTTTCTCTTGCATGATCTGATTGGTCACTAAGCCTGATGACTTTTACCTCCAAATACATCTTGAATCCTATCTGCTTTTGACACAACTGTGGACTCACACTGATAAGTTTATTTTATTTTTTATGGTTTTTCAAGACAGGGTTTCTCTGTGTTCTTGGAAACTGTCCTGGAACTAGCTCTTGTAGACCAGGCTGGCCTAGAACTCACAGAGATCCACCTGCTTCTGCCTCCTGAGTGCTGGAGTTAAAGGTGTGCACCACCACCACACCCCCACACCCCCACACCCCCCACACCCCCCACACTCCCCTGCTATTTTGTTTTCTTTTGGAGAATGGGTCTCACTATGTAGTTCAGGCTGGCCTCAAAGCCCACATCCTCTTGCCTTGGCTTTCTGAGTCCTGGAATTGATACCATGCCCTGTACCCAGTATGACATGAAAACCTTTGGGCTCAGTTGGTAAAGTCCCTGCTGCATAAGCAGGAGGATCCAATTTCAGATTCCTATCACCCATGTTAAAGGAGGGGGAAGCTGGAGAGATGAGCTCAAAAGACCTGGGTTCGATTCCTAGTGCCCACATAATGGCTCACAACCATCTGTAACCCCAGTTCCCCAGTCCAGGGGAATCCAACAGGCACACATGGTATATACATGCATGTGAACAAAATGTTCATACACAGAAAATAAATAAATAAAGCCAAGTGTGATCTGTGTTCCTTTAACTCTAATGTTTGAGCAGTGGGGGGTAGGATGGGGTGGCAATGAATACATTTCCATGTGTGCACAAATACACACGTATACACATATACAACCATACATACAACAGATACACATACATCCACACAAAAGAAGACCTTTCTGTAGACAGGTATGTTGCTGTGTACTTGTAGTCCCAGCACCTGGAAAGCAGAGGTAGAAGGATGACAGTTTTGAAGGCAGCCCAGGTTATAATAGTGAGGCTCTGCCTTAAAACAAACAAGAATTAAGCCCTTCTGAACTCCCACAATTATAGACAAGACTGCTCATGGCCACCAATCCATCAGCTCATAATTTCCTCTTCTACCACTGTCATCTCATCCTGTAACCACGGAGAATGCCTCCCTGCACTCATGTCCTGCATCTCTTTGGTTTCTTGGTGGCTTGCTGAAGGGCGCTCCCTGTCCCCACCCCCTTTATTTTTTAACCTGACTAAATCCTAGGCAGTCTACACAATTCTCAGCTCTGCCTTCATCTCCCCAAATTAGCTCTTTAGAACACCTGAATCCTCTCATAGTCTCCTGGGCTTCCAAACCTTATGACCATTGGGTGGTTGTTACCCTGTCTCCTTACATATGAGCTCCTGGAGGATAAGAACCAAGTCTCATTTTTCTTTTTTTTATCTTTAGGATGATGAACAGAATCTGACACATAGTAACGTCTGGTAAATACTGGGGGATAAAGAATAGATGGGGCCAGGCATGGTGGTGTATTTTTGTATTTGAGATAAGTGAAAGCAGGACGATGAGAGTCCAAGGGCTCAAGGTGATCCTCATCCTCTGAAGGTAGCTAGTCCAGGCTACCTGAGACTCTATCTCAAAACAAGAACAAAAGATTCCTTCAGTACAAAAACAAAACAAACCAAAGCATTAAAGGTCATGCAAAGAATTGTAACACAAATGCCAAGGTGGAGTTTGTTCCCAACATCCTGTATATACCATACAAGGGACCTCCCGAATGAGACTGGTAGCAATGAGGAGTCTAGAGACCCCAATGCTCAGGATACTTGCTCACAGCCATTGGAACAGGATTCAAGTTTGGTAGTTGGCTTCAGACTTTGTTATTTTGGAGGGAAGGTCAAGTGGTAGGGTCTCAGGTAGCTGAGGCTGGCTTGAACTCTTAATCTGCCTGCCTCTCCCTCCCAAACTGGGAGTACAGGCATGTGACCTCACACTTGGCTGACTGTGTTCTTAACTATTGTACTTATCCTGCTGTGGATGGATGGATGGAGTGTACCCTGCTCATGGGTGGGTAGAGTGTACACTGTTGATGGACCAATGGAGGGTACCCTGCTGTGGATGAATGTATGTATATATGGATGGATGGCGTGTACCCTACTGATGGGTTGATGGCTGGATAAATGGAGCGTACCTGATGATGGATAGACAGATGGAGTGTACCCTGCTAATGGATGGATGGATGGAGTGTACCTTGCTGATGGATGGATATATTATGAAAACAAAGATATTCCAAGCAGGAAGACAATAGAAGCAAAGAAAAGAATGTTCACTTTGGGGACTAGTGAGATGGCTGTGTGAGTAAAGGCACATGCAGTTAAGCTCCATGACCTTAATTTGACCTGTGGGACCCACATATAGAAAGGAGAAAGATAACTCCATCAAGATGTTCCCCCAACTCCCACATGTGCCCATATACATGCACATACAACTAAGCAAATAAAAACAAATAAAAACCAAAGAGTATTTGTCTTTAAATATTTATTTTATTATTATTTATGTATATACATAGATATGTGTAAGTATTTGCAAGAATGCATTATGGGTGCTCACTAAAGCCAGGAGAGGATATGATTTTCTTGGAACTAAAGTTGAAGGCAGTTGTGGGTCACATGGCGTGGGTGCTGGGAACTGAACTTGGGTCTGGAAGAGCAGTGAGTGTTCTGTACCACCCTGCCATCTCTGTAGCTCCATTTCAAAAACTCTGAAACAGACTCTCTGCTTCATAGACAAGGCTAGCCCTCAAACAAGCTCCCAGTCTTCCTGCCTCAGTGTGTGAGCGTTAGAATTATAGGCATGGGTCACCATGCCTGGTAGTGTTTACACATCATTTTAATGTGGTTTTTACACCCATATGTGCAGTTAGTTCCTTTCTGTAAAGTGGTCATTCCCTATAGTACATTTTAGATTAAAACCTTTGAGAACACACTCCTCAACCTTTGGAAGCTTTTCTTTTTAAGTTGGTAGAAACTGAACCAAGGACTTGAGCCAAAACTACTAGCCAAGCATTTTATTTCTAAGTTACAGCTGGTGTCTTTAAATCACACTTCAGTCATTGGCACACATGACCCTGAGCCTGTGTTGAGCTCAGCTGGACTCCACTTTCTCTGGTATACTGCTCTGAACATTTGGGAGCCTAATATTTAGATGTATATCCACTGACTGCTACGTGTTAGGCACTGTCTTTGTCATGTCCCGCTCTGCCCCTGCTCCCATCCCTCTCCCAGCAAGCTTTCTTTTGGGCCACCAACCAGTGACCAAATCAATACATGGAGACTTATTATTAGTTACAAATGTTTGGCCTTAGCTTAGGCTTGTTTCTTGCTAGCTCTTACAATTTAAATTAACCTGTTTCTCTTCATCTATTTTTGGCCTCAGGGCTTTACCTTTCCTTCACTCTGTAAGTCCTATTCCATGTCTTCCTGGCTGCTGGCTGCCTGGCCCCAGGTATCTCTCTCTTTCTCCCTTGTTCTCCCTCAGTCTAGATTCCTTCTTCTACTTATTCTATCTGCTCACCAACCCCACCTATTCCTCTACTGCCTAGTTATTGGCTGTTCCGCTTTTTATTAGACCAAATAGGTGTCTTAGGCAGGCAAAGCAATATATCTTTATATCCTTAAACAAATGTAATACATCTTTACATAGTTAAAGTAATATTCCACAACACCCGCTCTCCATCCCCAAGGGTCTTGCTATATATACCTGGCCTTGAACTTACAATGTAGCCTAGGCTAGCTTCCAGCTTGAGGCAATTCTCTTGCCTCAGCCTCCTAAGATTAAAAGATTAGGATTAAAAGCAGGTGCCACCATACCGCATTCAGGCCCCATTGGATATAGCCAGGAGCATAGCCACCCAGATTCATATAAAGCAGTCGTAGACCGAAAAGGACACCCTGTGAAAGGCCATGGGATGTAGTGGTTGGACCACAAAGCCAGACTGCCTAGTTCAGCCACATTCTAGCTGTGGGCTCTTTGCTGTGTCACCTACCTGCTCTGCATGCTAATAATCTCTCCATCAATAACAGGAGCGGGACAGTGGTCTCCATCTCATGGCATTCCTGTAAAGTTTACATAGTTAATATATGTGAAGCGCGCGATACTGTCTGGCAAACAGTCTAATAAGCTGTTAATAAATATTAGCAAATCCATGTTGGCAGTTGGCAGTCTCTTCTGGTAAGTTCTGCTGGCTGACTGAGTTCTTGTGTATGGCTGTTTCCATTATAAAATAAGCAGAAATCTGGAGATCTGGTGGGGGAATAAGTCTTAAAGAGATACAAAGGGATTAATAGCATTTGTTGCCATAACAAAACCATTTTTTGGGCTTGAGTGAGCCTTTAAGGGCCTATAATTTACATTAGTGCTCCCTCCCTCTCAGCAGGGCAGTCTCTGGTGGAGCTATTTGTGCAAGAGGGACGAAGGTCAAGGGACTCCTGTATTGAAGGCCTTTTGCAAAATGAAGGATTTGGCTTCTGAGATTAATGTTCAGAGGGAACCCCTGCTACACTTAATTCTCTTTTCTGTGAACTCAGTACATTTTTAAAATTCAGTTAGAGGCCCTCCTACAGTGTGGCATGGAAACTGCCAAGTCAGACTCCTTCTAATAGATTTCTGAATGGCCCTACTCACCCTATGGGCAGTGACTATGGTCTGGGTTTGGCCACTAGTTTTATTTCTTTGGATTAGAGTGCTGGGGGGGGGTGTAATACAGCATGGCTTTCATTTTCACTTATTAGATCCAGTGGGGATTCAGTATTAAAGTTGGAAATGAGTGGGTTTTTTTTTCTTTTAATTGTTGTTTGTTTATTTTTAAGTCTTATATGAGTGCTGTCCTCAGACACAGAAAAGCAGGAGGCTGTAAAATGACAGGGATAAGAGGACTTTGAGTCTGGTTGAATGTTCTGGATTAAAGATGGATTTAGTTTTTTTGTTTGTTTTTGGTTTTATTTTTTTGGGGGCGGGGAGGCAGGTTTTCTCTGTGTTACAGCCCTACCTGTCCTAGAACTCCCTCTGTAGACCAGGCTGGCCTCAAACTCACAGAGATCCGCCTGCCTCTGCCTCTTAAGTGCTGGCATTAAAGGTGTGCACCACCACTGACTGGCTCAGATTGTTTTTGAAGACTTTCTGATGAGGAAAATATCACCAGTCTCCAGAGAGTTTGGGGCCCAGGTGGGTGGCTTTACCTCATCTACAAAAACTTGCTCTGGTATAGATAAAATTGAAATAAAAGAATGTGAGAAGAGGAAAATAAAGTTACTGAGATGATATTGTCAGGTCCTATAAGAAATAAAAAACAAGCATCCTTACCCCAACCAATAAACTCAGTCATTTATCATGACTTCAGCATGCTCATGGCAAGACATTGTTATGTAGAAAAACAAGAACACTGATAGACACTATGTTCCCGGCACTGGCTTAGACTCTGCACATAGTCCCTTAGTCATCCCATGGGCTATTTAGGAGAAGTAACTATTATGAATTGAAAAGGTAGTGGGGCTGAGGGGTGTAGCTCTGTGGCAGAACATTTGTCTAGCATGTAAGGAGCCCTGGGTTTCTTTCTCCAATAGTAAGAGAAAAGAAAACAAAATGATTGGTGAGTAAAATCTCTATTCCTCTTTCTCTGTATCTGTGAGTAGGCATTTGTGTTCCTGTGCATGTTACCATTCATTTCCTCACAATGAGCAAACAGGTACTGCCATCAGCCCTTAGGTGAAGTTTGGAGAAGAAAATAACTTGTAACATACTAGATAAGGACTCACTATGTACTCCTGGCTATCCTGTAGCTTGCTGTTTAGACTAGATAGACCAGGCCAGCCTTGAACTCCTAAATATTTTCCTGCCTTCAGAGTCCTGGAATTAAAGACCGTGGCCACCACACCTGGCCAAAAGCTGTCATTTCTAAAAATCTGTTCCTCAACTGGCTGCAGGAAAAGCAACCACAGCTTCAGTGAGAAGCCACAAAAACTCTGCCTCTGTCACGTATTAGAAAC
This sequence comes from Phodopus roborovskii, assembly GCF_943737965.1. NCBI lineage: Eukaryota > Metazoa > Chordata > Mammalia > Rodentia > Cricetidae > Phodopus > Phodopus roborovskii. The sequence continues at coordinate 99,888 of NW_026125274.1, forward strand.
TTGGAGAAATGGCTGCCAGCCTCAGTCTTCTAATCTGAGCTTTGGGGTAACGCACCTGATTTCTGCCTTACCCATCTTACTACATACAGCTGTGATGACTGATAATTAATGCTGCGTGCATGGGTAGTTCTTGTTATATTGTGGTTCTTTACAAAGGCTTGCCTCTTTTAATGAGAATGTCTTGGCATAGCACTGAGCTAAGATTTAAATATAGGAAAGGACTCTTTTGAAAACCCTGGAGTAGGTGTTTTCCAGGTACCAAGGGAAATACCATTTCCTGTGTATTTTCTGAGTGCCAGGAACCATGCTGAGAATTCATCTTTTGTTTAACTCCTAAAAACCCAGAGAGTAGATGTTATTTTATAAATCGAGGGCACTGTAGCTCAGAGTAGATAGGCAGTTTGTGTGGCATTATTCGGCTAAGAGGCTAAATTGAGATCGAATCTCTTTGTGTGTATGTGCATCTGATATACATAAATGAACAGTGTGTATGATCAAGCATGTATATGTGTGTTCATGAGGTCAGAGGACAACCCTGGGTGTTGGGCCTTGCCTTCCAACTTCTTTGAGACAGAATCTCTTTGTTGTTTGCCACTGTGTGTGACAGGTCAGCTGGCCCACAAGCTTCTGGGAATTGTCTTAGTCCCGCCTCCTGTCTCATCATAGGAGCATTGGCTCTTGGTGGGTATTGTGTGTTTTAACTCAGGTTGCCACACTTGTGTAACAAGTGTTTACACACTGAGCCGACTCCCCATCCCAAGATTCAAATCTTCATGTTCCTTGTAGTCTTTCTGGAACATGGCCTCTGAGGCGGAATGGGACAGAAGCAGACCTGAGTCAGGGTTCTCAAGCATTAAGAGTAGGACTTAGACATTAAGGCCAGCCATAGAACAGAAATAACAAAAGTTTACATTTATTTTTCCATAGTCTGTCATTTTAAAAGTGTGGTTGTGGTGCCACAGGAAGGTGGCTTACGTATATGAGTTCAAGACCAGCCTGGGCAACATAGTGAAAAATAGTCTTAAAAAAAAAAAAAAAAATCGGTGTTATCGTTACCATATTCCTAGGGAGAGGAGTGGAAAGTAGGATAAAGAATTTACCTGTTTTGTTTGGCCAGCCTGGGCTACATGAAATCTTGTCTCACCCCTCTCCTCATTGTCCTCACTGTTCCCCCAGAAAACAACTCACAAAAGAATTGTGCCCACTAGGAAGTGTTGCACTCCATCCCAGCACTGGAGAACTGAAGTAGGAAGACAGAAAGTTCCAGGCCAGCCTGGACTACAGCAAACACTCTGTTACACAAATAACAGAACTGTGGCATACCCAGCTTACTGTGCCAGTGGGTAGAATAGAAAAGCAGTCATGGAAGTGAAGGCTGCCCTTGGGCTCCTGAGGGCAAGTAACAGAGGCAGGAACACTTCAGAAGACTTGCATCCGTCTAGGAACCTGGGGTTTCCCAGGGGCTCAGTTCCCAGGTGTAGCTAGTTCTAGGTCACCGGCTCCCACACATTCAGATACCTCCTAGGCAAGAGCTCAACCAGGAGTTCCACACCTCACATCTTCCTTCCCCCTATCCCTTCCTTTCTTGTTGACACAGGGTCTTGTTGTGTATTCTGTATTCTGTTGGCCTTAAAAGCCATCTTGCTGGACTACATCCCAGTGATTTTCATCTTTCCTGATGCCATGACCCTTTAATATAAATCTTAATGTCTCGGTGATCCCCAACCATAAAATTATTTCATTGTTGATACTTCATAACTGTAAATTTGCTACCATCATGAATCAGAATGTAAATATCTGCTATGCAGAAGATCTGATGTTCCACCCCCAACAGGGTTCTCGATCCTCAGGTTGAGGACCACTGATCTAGTCTATTATTTGTGCTCCTTGCTCCTTAGGGCTTAAACCTATTCTGAGCTGTGACTCCTCAGGCTTAGAAAGTTCCTGACACTAAGGTGTCTCTTCAGGCTGAGCTCTAGACAGAAAGGCAAGGACAGGCTCGCTCGTGCACAGCTGCCATTCCCAAGCTGTCACAGCTGTGTGTTCCTGCCTGGCTGTATCAACCCTTAGGAACAGTGCAGGAACGGGGGGGTTTTCTACAGTCAGCGAGTCCCAGCACACACACTCACCTATTGACAAAGCCTCGCTTTGGAATCTAGAACATGGTTAAACTGGTCTGGCTTGAGTTTTGCTACCTAAAAAGATAAAAGACCAAAAGGGTCTAAAACTTGAGAATTCCTGGCTGGCTTCGGGAATTACTTTTGCTAAAGGTGCTAAGATGTTGCTTTTTCGATTAGACTGGAAGGTCAGCACTCAGGGGAAAGTTGGACTGATCACCTAGCCTCTGTATGGACAGTGTCTTCACCTCCAGAGTTGGGACAGACCTGAGGATCAGATTAGGTAAAATGGGTGAAAGTGCACCTGAGTAACAAAGGCCTCAACATAAGGAAAATAAAGGGCAGGGACATCGATTCTCTGTTAGCCTCCAATATTACTTGGTATTGATGATATTTATGAATTTTCTAATCACTTTATGAGTTGCACACATTTTCAGACTGCATGGTCCATTGCTATCTGGCTCTGACTTTTAACGAATAGAGTAATTTGCAGGATAACCCTGCACTGTGGAGTTAGGTCAAGCGCCTGATTCAGAATTGGACCCTGCACTGTGACATGCATTTGATCTCAGAGCCCACTAGTGCTCCTTGTGGAATGCAGGGCAAATTTAGTGTTTGTACACCCTTTTATAAAGACTCTATTTTCCTTTCTACCCGAGATTGTCCACAGCGAATGCAAAACTCCCAACCTTAGAATCTTCCAGAAACTCTGGGTTGGGGGCTAAATAACTTGCTCATACCCTCATAGATAGTGAGATGCAGCGTTGGACTTCAGCTTCCTTTTAACCCCACTGATCCCTCTTTACTAAACAAAACAAAACAAAAAACCTCCATAATGCACCATAATAATAATATCACTAACAATGGCGGCTAATGCTGTATACCAGTTACTCTTCCAAGTTTCGTGTTAATCCATTTAACTGGGGGGGGGACGGTTTTGGAGCATTCCTTTAATTAAAGTAGCCCACTGTGAAACCGTATTTTTTTTTTTTTTTTCCCTCTCTCTCAGTTGCATGACATTGCAACCCGAAATCACAACTTTAGGTTCCTGGTGGTGCCCGCTTCCTCTTCTAGTTTGTTTAGTCACAGATTCCTGTTGGCCGATTCTGTGCCTCCAAACAGGCTTAGCGCTCCATTGAAATGCGGGAGGCTTCTTAATTCTTGTATAAACAGGTAACCCCGAGGGGTGGGGCAGGGATCGTGGTCCTTGGGTGGGTTTCCTGTGGGAGTGGGGGCTAGGGGTCAGATCTGGAGCCAGCTTCCTAGTGATCAGAAGCTAGGTTAAGAGAGGGCTTGGCTGCAGTTTCTCTAAGCACTGTTTTTGTTCCCTTTCTAGAAACCAGCTGTAACACTAGGTCAGAGCACATTAAGAATGAGCCACTTTGAACGAGCGGCGTCCAGGCCCCAGGCCCTGCTGTGAAGGCCCGGCAAAGGTCAGGACTTGGGACCGGTGACGCGCCTGCTTGTGCTCTCTGAGCCATGCTCGGCCCCAGGTAAGGAGGTCCTGGCTTCCTGCAGGCCCGCGGCGGGGCTCGCTGCCGCCCTACCTGCTCAGCGCCTTCCTGCCCCTCAAGGCCGGGAGTGGGGGTGGGGTGGCACTTCTCGGCTGGCATTCAAGCGCAGGGTCCTGAGTCCTCCGTGCAGGCTCAGGGTGGCCCCAGGTACAGCCCCAGGCGGCCGGAAGCCACTCTCCCAGATGTCCCCAGGTGGGGCAGGTGCCACTTCTGGGGTCCCTCCTGGATGTCTGAAATGGATGTGACTTTTTGAGCGATCACAGTTCTTAAATCCTTCCATCGGGCGGGTTCAATATGATTGTTTTCTTTTTCAAAAAACCTTCAGCTAAGGTATCCGCGCTCCTAAAACAACAGGAATGTTGCACTGGCCTTCGGCCAGCGGAGGCTCAGCGAGCAGGATAAAATTTCAGTACAGATTTACGGGAAGTTGCCGGTGTTGGGAGTAAAAATCTGGTTTGGTGAGTTTAAGGGAAGGGAGTATACTAGACAACCTTGCTACTGTGAGGCGAATGGCCTCGGCTGGGGGGAGGGCAGGAGGCGGAGGGAGGGAACCGGGAAGAGCCGGGATTGCAGAGGCACTGGTTGCTGCCGGACTCCGCCGTGCTCTGCGGGATCCGACCCCGCGCCGCTCAGCCCCGGGCCACAGCCGCCCGGTAGCCCTCTCTTACAAGTTAGCCCCGCCGCTCGCCGCTCGCCCGGACCCCGAGAAGATAGGCTCTGGGTTGGAAAGTTTCTCTCGGAAGGTCGCTCAGGTTTAGAAGTTGTGGCAAACTGGAATTCCCAGAGCCCGAGAGAGTTAAAGCCTAGAGCGAGCAATCTGTTGCTTTAAGTTACACGGTGGGAAGGAGCTTGGAGACTCCTTAATTTGGTTTTCTGTTTAAAAGAGGGCGGCCAGAGAAGATGTTGTAGGTGGCTTCCTAGCCTTGTAGGTTGCTACCGGGCTGTGGACGGTGTTAATTTCTGAAGTGGGCGACGCCAAGCACTTACCAAAGGTAAGGTGAACTTTGGGCAGTCCTGACGACTGTCCCCGAATATTCCATAGGCTCCTGCTTTTTGCAAAAATCTCTGTCTCTATCTTTCCACTTTAGTTTTTACTTATGTCTCATTTGACCGCCTTCCTTCTTTAGTGGGAAGTTAAAGGGTTTATAAAAAGATTTTTAAAGCGTCAGCTTTTGGAAAAGCAGATAATCACACAGTCAGCCGCATCATGTTTCCTGTAGAGATGAAGTCTTTTTCCATAGGAAAAAAAAAGTTTTTCTTTCCCTCTTGAAAAACCGTGGCCGGCGGCTTTGAGGCACAGGTGACTGGATGGTGGATTATTAGCATGAGATTTCCGAATTTTAGGTGACTGGGGTGTCTGATTTAAGTGTTAACCAAAGCAGAGGGGGGTCTTCCTGGAGACATTTACCTCTGAAGGCCACAGCTTTGCTGTTGTTTCCAGCGGAAAATACAATCTGGAGAAAAGAGTCTACCAAGTATGACAGCGGATAGCTTCTGCCGTCCCTGGTGTTTTAAGAAATCCGTAGAAATGAATGGAAGTGGAATTTTTCAGATGACTCTAATTAGGTAAAAGTTGACTGGCACTCTAGTACTGTCCTACGGCACTTAAGGATGTGACTTCCTTATTAAGTCTTATCAAAGTGATAAAAAGAGACGGTCTTCTAGGTTCTTAAGCCATTGTTGATTTGTTTTTGTTTTTTCCATTACTTATTTGAACCAAAAGTCAAACTTCTTTCCCGTCCAGTTAGCATGTTAGTGACTCACTTAGGAGTTTTCCTTAGGAGGATTACAAATTGAAACTGTTCTTCCGGCTGATGAGGAGTTCAATCCTACCCACACTGTGGTTGGAAGGAGAAAACGACTCATCCTTGTGCAAAATTAATAAATTAATAATGTAATTAAGTAGATCAAATAAAAATGTATTCTTAGGTCAGGCATGGTGGCTCATGTCTTTTATTCTAGCAGTGAGGAGACTGGGACAGGGGTTTGGAGGGTTTAGATCAGCTGGAAAGCAGGGCATGGTGGCTCATGCCTTTAACCAAACACGTGAAAGGCAGGGACAGGAGGATCTGTCTGTGTTCAAGGCCAGCCTGGTCTACAAAGCAAGTTCCAGGCCAGCTAGGACAGGGAAGACAGACTCTGTCCAAAAAAAAAAAAAAAAAAAAGACCAAACAAACTAATAAATAAGAGTCTTACTGTGCAGTCAGATAGAGTTAGACTAAGGAAAGCAAAAGGTGGACCACACACCAAAGGGTGGTCATTAGACCAAAAGTTTGAGAATTGCAAATGTAATGACAACCAAAATATTACTTTGTTGCTACTTCATAACTGTAATTTTGCTGCTGTTATGAACTATAATGTAAATATCTAATATGGGGCCCTGTGGAAGTGTCATTTGACTCCCCGAAGAGCTCATAACCCACAGGCTGAGAACCACTACTCTAGCTGAACCAAAGCCCCTAGCCAAGAGGGAAGAGAGCATTTTGCAGGTTTTAAGGCTGTCATTCATTTGCACAGTAGTCTCTTAGACCCATATGTGATGACTTCTGGGGTGCAAAACACAGCTGTCAGAGGAAAACTGATGGGAGACAGGAAAGATAATTTGGGTTTTTTCTTTTTGTTTAATTCAATTTTTAACTTTTTTGGTGCCATTCATGTTTTGTCTGCATTCGTGTCTGTGTGAGAGTGTTGAATTCCCTGCAACTGGAGTTACAGACAGTTGTGATCTGCCATGTGAGTGCTGGGATTGAACCCGGGTCTTCTGGAAGAGCAGCTAATGTTCTTAACCACTGAGCCATTTTTCCAGTCCCTGGGTTTTTGTATTTTTCATGTTCACCTTGACCTTCCCCTTGTTCTTTAGTGGACACTGGAGGCCTCTTTATTTTGTAGGGTGCTACTTCTTGGGAGAATGGAGAATCAAAATTTTCACTGGTGCCAGCTCCATGATTAACTTCTTTAAATGAAGACAAGCTGGCATAACTAAGCCTCTGGCCTACCTTCACCTGACTAGAGAGAATGCATTCATTTAAGAGTGTTTGCAGTTCAAGCTCCAGTACCACACAGGAGACTGTTTCATCCATCCCCATCTGAGGCTTACACTCCAGGTGTCTAGCATGCTAGGCAAGTGTGTTACCACTGAACTACATCCCCAGCTATCTTAATTTATTGAGATAGGGTTCTTTGCATCGTCCAGGCTGACCTGGACCTTGTGAAATTCCTGTCTTAGGTTCTTGAATAGGTGGAGTTATAAATATGTGCTATTGTATTGTGCCAGCAAGTGTTTTTTTTATTTTTATTTTTATTTACTTATTTTTATTACACATATATCTTGCAGGCCAGAAGAGGGCACCAGATCTCATGATAGATGGTTGTGAGCCACCATGTGGTTGCTGGGAATTGAACTCAGGACCTCTGGAAAAGCAGTCAGTGCTCTTAACCTCTGAGCCATCTCTCCGGCCCCGCCAGGAGTGTTTTTCTGTTTTTCTGTTTTTCTTTTTAATCCAAATTCTTATTATAAACAGAATTATCTTTCTGTCCATTATTGCCTTTTCAGAAATGTGTAGGATTCAGAATTCAGCAGCATGATTTTATGACACGCTCCATACATAGCTTTTAAGAGACTTTCTTAAATTTAATTTTTTTTAATTTTTATTATTATTTTATGTGTGTAATTTTTTGCCTGAGTGTCTGTGCACCACATATGTGTCTGGTGACTTCGAAGGCCAGAAGAGGGAGTTGGGTCCCCTGGAACTGGAATTACAGAGGGTTGTGAACCTCCGTATGGGTACTGGGAATTGAACCCAGGTCTTCTGGAAGAGCAGCCAGTGCTCTTAACCACTGAGCCATCCCTCCAGCCTCAAGACTAACATTATTTGTGTGTGTGTGTGCGCGTGTGCGCGTGCATGCACACTGCTTGTATGTGGATGTCTGAGGAGGTCAGAAGGAGCTGCCTGATGTGGGTTCTGGGATCTGAACTCTTTGGAAGTTCTGTGCAAGAGTGACAAGAGTGTTTAACCCCTGAGCTTCCTCTTCAGCGTGTGTAGTGTGTTGCTTTGTTTGTGTATGTGTGTGCATGAGAGTACCCAGGGAGAACAGAAGAATCAGTCAGATTCTCTCTGGCTGAAGTTACTGTCAGTTGTGACCAACTCAGTGTGGGTTCTGGGAAGTGAATTTGGGGTCCGGATATGCCCTTAACCCCTTAGCCATCTCTCCAGAATGCTCAACAGTTTCCTTTTTTTTTGGGGGGGGGTTTCATGGCAGGGTTTCTCTGTGGCTTTGGAGCTGTCCTGGAACTAGCTCTTGTAGACCAGGCTGGTCTCAAACTCACAGAGATCTGCCTGCCTTTGCCTCCCTAGTGCGTCACCAACGCCCAGCTTCATTGTTTCCTTTAAAATAATTTATAATTTCTGTGAGTGTGTGTGTATGTGAGATGAAAGCTTGTGAAGTTAATTCACTCTTTTACTTTTTTTGTGAGTTCTGAAAGTTAAACCTGTTGACAGGACCACACAATAAGTACGTTTATCTGCTGAGCCATCTCTCCAGTCAAAGGATTGACTTTTTGAGACAGGGTCTCATGGTCTTGCCCATGCTGGCTTGCAACATCTGGTTCTTCTGTCTCAGCTGCCTAAGTGCTAGAATTCTAGGCATGTACAACCATACTCCGCTATTCAGTTTTTAAGACTATACTATTTATTTATTATTCGTTTCTATTTAGGAGACAGAGTAAGGGGGCGGGGAGAAATTTACTCAGAGTAATTCATTGAACTTTGAAAATACATATATATTTTTTGCATGAGTGTAGAATGTGTGAAACAGACTTTATGAATCTACAATGGAGACCTTAAACACAGCTTGAAGGACTTGTCAGAACGATTCCAAGGTAAAGGTTATATTGGAACCCTTGGATTTTTGGCCTGATTAAGAAAGAGAGATGTTTCCTCTTGGGAGCAGCCTCTGTGTTTTATGATGTGAATTTCCTGGTTTAATATAATACAAGGTGTGTGTTAGTCAACACAACTGCTTTCTGAGATTAATTGCTTCAGAGAACAGCTAGTTACGGATTTCCCATAGCAGCATTGTATATATGACTTGGGTTTCAAGATAGAAGGCCTTGGGGTGGTGGTGGGGAGAGCCCCTTCCCAGAAATTGGTGTAGAAATGAGCTTGATTTTTCAGTTGCCCCCTCAAGTTGTTGGAAAACACCCCGACTAAGAGATTTGTATGAAATGGTACCCTGTCACCTTCTCTGTGTGGTCCTGAATCCCCATGTCAGTAAAACACCCCAGGCATGACCTGAGCTTGCTTTCTCATTAGTTCTGTTTCTCTGATAGCTGCTTCTCTTGTCTTGTTAGCATCCATGTAGAGACGAGGACGGGAGTGGCAGGAGATACCTGCCCCTTGAATCCCCTCAGTACATGATAGGTGAATTTCCCAGGCCAGCCTTGAACTTATAGCTCTGCCTTAACCCTTAAAGCTGAGCTTATGAACTTATGAACCTGCAAATCTTATAGTAAAAAAAAAAAAAAAAAAAATCCGTGGAGGAGTGGAATTTTCCATTAAGAGTAGAAAAGGGAAAGTCTCTGGAGAAATAAGTGGCTGAGAAACAGGTGATTTCTGAGTGTGGCTTTTACGAAGAGCTCACCTGGGGACTAGCAATGCAGGCAAACTGGCCAATGTAGAAGGTCAGAACAGAACTCTGTCCTCTGTGTCTCTCTGTCTGTCTGTATCTGTTCCTCTCCTTGTCCTTGTCTGGTTTTGTGGGCTTTTTCTTCTTCCTTTGTTTTGACTTTTGAGGCAGAGTCTCGCCTTGTAGCCCAGACTGGCCTTAAGATCCCTGCTGAGCTCCTCTCCTGTGTTAGTTAGCCTGGGAGGATTAGGATTACGGGTGTGTGCTACTATACCTGGCTTCCCACCCATTTCTCCTTGGCTTTGGATGTCCTAGCATGCTGCCATAGACAGTACTTTGGATGAGTTCAAGATGGAACCAAAGAACTGATTGCAAGAGGCACAAGTCCTACCACCACATTCCCTCGTTATTTATAGGAGCCTAGATGGTATAAAAAATGACTTGTGGGTGTGTTTAAATGTGTTTAAATGTGATTTATCAGTGTAAGGCAAGCATGCAGGTAGGAGAGAAGGCACAGAAGCTCAGCCCAGTGGTGACACACCTTTAATTCCAGCACTCGGAAGGCAGAGGCAGGCAGATCTCTGGGTTTGAGGCCAGTCTGGTCTACAGGTCGAGTTCTAGGACAGCCTGGGCTACACAGAAAAACCTTCTCTGTGGGGGAACTGGGGGACCAGAAGCACAATCACTATCTTGTGGAAGACTGTCAAGACTAGGTGTCTACCATTAGAAGACAATGTGCCCCCAAACCCTGTGTGCAAGAAATGTAGCAGTTTCTTTTTATGTTTAAAGTGTGTACTTTATTTTGAGATTATAGTCAGGTCCATTGGTCAAGAAAATAGTATCCGTCAATTCTCTTCAGCTCACAATGTTTGTCTTTGGGGATACTGTGTGCATGTAGTTTTTATGAACGAAGTACTAGGTATGATGAATATCTGGATGGCAGGGGTCCCTGGCAGCTCTAGCTTCCTAATAGGGCCTCACTTTGTTTCATAGCTAGTTTTGGTCATACATCCTGAGTCTGGATAGAAGACAACCCGTTCCCAGAAAGGATGGGTGATCCTTGCAAGGGTGAACAAAAGTTAACTATGCGTACCAGTATGACATGTGCGTGTGCGCAATGAATACTGAACATTGTGCAACAGGAATGGGGACAAGGTGCTTATACCTGACAAGGAAATGCCAGCCTGTAAAAATCATCACAAAAATATTATTTGCCTTGGGGGTGGAGTACAGCTTGGTGGTAGAACTTGTGCTTCACATGTGGAAAGCTCTGGGTTCAGGATTCCGTGCAAAGATACAGACATGCACACACATACACATGGTGTTTACATATCTGTGTTTCTGAGAACCGTGATCTGGTTTAGTCCTCTGCATATGTGTGTGTGTGTTGTGTGTGCATACATGCGTATGCGCACGTTTGTATGTGGTGGTATATTTCTGTATATATGTGTTTGTATATATGTGTGTGTTTTTATATGTGCATGTATATATGTGTGTGTCGAATTGTGTTTCTGTATATGTGTATGTCTGTGTATGTGTGTGTGTATATGGAGGTCTTAGTTTGATGTCAGATGTCTTATTCCAATAATCTCCACTTTTAGCTTTTTGAGACAGGGTCTCTCACTGAACCTGGAGCTTACTAATTCAGCTAGACTAGCTGACCAACCAACTCCAGGGACCTTCCTGTGCTGCTGTTCCTGGGTCTTTATGTGGATTCTAGGGATCCAAACTCAGGTCTTCATGGTTGAATAGCTAACACTGCACCAACTGAGCTATTTCCTCAACCCCTGGCTCAGTCATTTCAAAAAGCATTTCATAGGTCAAAAGAAAAGAAAAATACTGTCAGGCATGAGTGTGCAGGGCTGTAAATCTCAGCATTCAGGGTGCAGAGGCACAGGGATAGCCATAAATCAGAAGCCAGTCTGGTTTATATAGTTAGTTTTGGGGCAGTTAGGCCTATATAGCAAGACTCTGTATCAAGAAAACAAAACAAAACAAAAAAACCTTAAGTAATGAAACAGAATTTTAGTGTTTTGAGACAGACTTGCCACCTTAGCTAGCCTGAACTTGCTTTGGATATCAGTCTGGACTGGAATAAGCAGGGATCCACCTGTCTAGTGCTGCATTTACAAGTGTGTTCTACCACATGAGACACACAAGGCAAGTTTTTTTGTTTGTTTGTTTGTTTGTTTTTAATGTTACTTTCCTTGGGTAATCTGGATGCCTGCTAAAATAATATTTCTTTTTGTTGTTCTTTATTTTCAAAAATAATGACATGGTTCAGGACAGGAAGCCCTTGCCAAGAGTAGGCCCATCTTCTGAAGACAAAGTTGCCTTTGTGTAACCGCAACTAAGAGGTTTGGTGACACAGATAACTCAATGGGGAGCTGCAACTGTATTGACAGAGGATCCCATACCTAATGTTGTCTTTTTTGTTTTAGATTTTACCAGCTAAGATTTGTTACTGCTTTAGTCTTGCTCAGGGAAGAAGCCCTTGATTGTTAATTTACATTGGGGTGGTCTAGATGACAAACAGCCGTCAAGACTTGAACTGAGCTGAGAGCATGGGCTTGTACCACGAGGCCTGGCACACAGCTTTTGTATTTTTATCTCACTACCCTCCTCTGAGAAAGACCCTTCTTCTGGGGTCTCTTCTAGCTGGTCTCATGATTCTCTTCCCAATATCACATGCAGCCTTCACTGAAAGGCATTGCCAATGTATGCAGACCCTGCTGTTGTGTGAACTCAATTTCCCTCCACATAGGGAGCCCACAACAAACCCTAATATGGGTACCACCAAAGTCCAACTTGGCAAAACAATGAGTTTCATTGGGGTTACTTACAGGAGCAGAGATGACTCAAAGACAGCTGTATCACCAAAGCCCACCCCATTACAGTTGACAACACACAAAGCTGAGAACCTGGCACACACTGCCTGACCAAACTGACCAGCCAGAATAAGCAATAAAAGCTAAGAGCCCCCTCAGACTGAAGGAAGCTGAGTTGCAAAGACTCTTAAGACCGAACAATTTGCCTGAAGAAAAAGAAACCGGCAGAATCATTTTGAAGAGGTTTAGACCAATTGAGTCATTTTTGTAAGGGACACTCTCTACCCTGCTGAGCTGCCTGAAGGCCTTTGGTCAGTTTTAGGGACTTCCTGGAAGCTATTTTGAGTTGTTTAAGTAGCTTCATGTTTCAATCTCAGAGGAAATTGTTACGCAACACCTTTCCCCCATTACTTTTTAGTATTGTAATTGTGCTACTTATGAAGGAAACATTGCTTAGAAATCACCAAGGGGCAGAGGAATGGCACTGGCTGTCTGTTAGTGTACTATTGAAAAGGGACTCCGTTCTGAAGATGGCTAATGTGATTTACAAGTTGTGTGTGTGTATACATTAAGACTATAATACTTCAAACTTGTGCAGTTTGTATTGGGCTTTATTGCCTAGTATTAACTAGCCATAATCGTTATATGGGACTTGGCATGTTACATCATAATTTACATTTTTTTTTTTTTTTTTTTTTTTTTTTGAGACAAGGTGTCACTGTGTAGCTCTGGCTGGAACTCACCATGTAGATCAGGTTGGCCTTCAACTCACAGCTATCTGTCTGCTTTTCCCTCCAAGTTCTGGGGTTAAGGTGTGGACCACCATTTACTTTTACATACACTATTTTCCCTGGAATATAGAGTAAGTTCCTTGGAAGCAGGCAGCATCTGTGGCAGAGTAATGCTCACATCCCTCAGGTATTGTGAGTGGTCTGATAGGAAAAGCAGTTTCTTCCTCCAAATATACTATCATCTGAAACAACACTTTTGCATTTTTAGGTATGCTCTATATGTACACTTACTTGGATAACACCTTCCATTTTCTTCTAAAAGCAGTTTATCAGACTCTGTCAAAAGATGTGTTAGGGTGATGTAGTGAACTGAGGCAAGAAAGAGCCAGAACCCAGGTCACCCTGTAGCAGCCAAGCCTCTGAAACACAGTGTGGTGGGGTGTGGTGGGGACTGTGAAGCTCAGCTCATGTGCCCATCCCCCTATTCTGAAGTAGTAGCATTCTTTAAAATGTCGAACTTGCTGAGTTTTGTTGTTGTTGTTGTTTATTCTTTGTTTTTTTTTTTTTTTTTTTTAAGCACCCAGTGCTTGGCAGCAATGCCTCTACACATTCAGCACCTACCTGCTCCAGTCATACTTACTAATAAACAGTTAGGGACAAAAAAAAAAAAAAAATCTCCTCATAATTAGGGAATGCTTCTTAGATAATTATTAGGAGAAAGGTAGGTTTTCTCAAAGTTAAGTTGACAAAAGGAAAAAAAAATCCCAAAGAGGAAGGTCACTGTCCGGTGACTGTCCCAGCTCAGGAGCCTGGGTACCAGTGTGGCTTTTCTGGTGGCTGGAGGTGTGACTGTCAGCAGAAGAGAGATGAGGGAAGAGGGTGGGTTGTGGGGAAGTCACAGGAGCTACCTCTAATGCTGTGGGCAGAGCAAAGAGAAACCAGTGGGAGCCTCTCTCCTCACCTCGTGTAAGCGGTAGTTCTGCCCAGGGACCTTCCTTTGCTTTTTGCTCCATATTGTGGGTTCCAGAATCTACCTCTATGTGTACAGGTAGATTTTCAGTGAGTAACAGAAACCACCAGCTCAGCTGTTGTTAATGAGCCATGTAGGAAGTGAGCCCGTTGGCACCTTCCTTGCACCTGGGCCTTGAGATGAAGTGGTGTGACCTGTGTACTCACACATGCTCTTTCCTCTCTGGCTGAATCTAATCAGTGCGCTCCGCCCCTGCCTCCTCCATTGTCCTCTCCCCTCTCCTGGTCCATCCATCACACCTCAGCCTTCTGAGTGCTGGGATTATACCAGGTCCATTTTTATATGGTGCTGCGGATTGAACTAGGGGCTTCATGTATGATAGGCAAGCTTGTAGTCTCCCCTGTGTTGCTCAGGCTTGCCTCAGATTCCCCATTCCAGCATTCCCTCTGGCCCAGTTTCCTAAGTTGCTGGCACCATATCACCTTCTCTGGTCACATCCTCCTGTTTAAAATAGAAGTTTTGTCTTCCATGTTGGCTCTCTCTTCTCTTCCTCCTCCTGTACTCGCCCCGATTCCACTTGAAAATGTTTTAATTATGTGTGGCTGTATCTGTCTGTATGTCTGTGCACATGAGTGCAGGTGCCTGTAGCATCTAGAGGTATTGCATCCCCAAAAGCTAGAGTGGTTATGAGCTGCCTCAGGTGGATGCTAGGGACCAAACTTGAGCTTTCTGCAAGAGCAGCATGCATTCTTAACCACTGAGGGATTCATCCAGTCTGTATTTGTCACTTTTTATTAGCATGCTGTATGATTGTATGGCTTATTGTCTCTCTGTCTCCCTGACTGGAAGCCTACTTCATTTATTGGTGTAGCCCAAGCACTTTAGGGATGGCCTCTGCCACAGAGTAGGTGATCCATAAATACTCGTCAGATGAATGAGTAAAACAGCAAGGTTTTTACATAACAGAAAGCATGACCCCCAAATGTATTATGCCTTGTTTATAGTAATCAAAACACAACCATGGGTACATCTTGTCAATGCATGTGGTTTTTCTATTGGGCCTCTCTTAAGCTGCCATGTTTTCTGTGGTTTCATTTTTTTTTCTGTATCCACCAGCCCCTGATAGAGCCTGGTGACTAAATAACGTCCTAGGCAGAGCCAAGATGTCACAATCTTGTCAGCGCTTCCCCATTTCCAAATCAAAGCCGCCTCTTTGGCAGTCTTCCTGTGATTTCCATTTAAGTCACTTAATTTTGAGCCAGTCTTGTGAATTGCCATGTCCCACAGTTAATTGCACCCAACTAACTCTTGTTGTTGTATTGTTCATCACTTTTTTCTGTTGTTTAATTTTAATGAATGATTCTTCAGAAAGTAACTGTTGACAGTGTTCTTTTTCTCTTTTGGCCTTTGAGGTATTGCCAAGTACCAACTGCTGCTAATGGCTTTTTTCTCCATTATGGTGTGTGTGTGTGTGTGTGTGTGTGTGTGTGTGTGTGTGTGTGTGTATGGGGTACTGGGGATTGAACCCTTGTATGCCAGGCATGTGCTCTACATCAGCTACCCTGCCCCCTGCAGCCCTTTATTTAATATTTTGCTTTAACCTGGCATGCAACAGAAGTCCTGGTATCTGTAATATTGCATGAGACCTTGGGATTGTCTTTTACTGATGAGCGTGGCAAACATTTTTCTGGTTTGTCATAACCTTTCATTAGCTCTGCTCTTCCCTCCTTTGTAGAATTACTCTGGTCACTTTCTCTGCTCTTTTCTTTTCTTTTGAGACAGGGTTTCTCTGTGTAGCTCTGGCTGTCCTGGAACTTACTCTGTAGAGCAGGCTGACTTCGAACTCACAGAGATATGACTGTCTCTGCCTCCTGAGTGCTGGAATTAAAGATGTGTGCTATCATGCCCAGCTACTTCCTCTGTTTTTTGAGGGTCCAGCTCCCCTTATTTTCACTGAAGAGGGCTTCCCCAGTGGCAGGTAGAAGCCTGTGGTTACTAGCTAATTCCTATGGTTATTAGCTAATATTGATAGTTTTGTCATTGTTAATTATTTTGAAACAGAGTTTTGCTATGTCACCTAACCTGGTAATCTTGCCTCAGCTCTCCAGTGCTGAGATTATGTGTATAAGTCTTCATACCCAGCTTATATTTTTCATTTTTTTTCTTATGTTTATTGAATGGGATGATAGAGGTAAATACCATATAAATGTGAAATTAGAGTTTTCTTTAATAAAATTCTATGTAAAGACTGTCTTACAAAATAAGCACGAAGGTAAAAATACTATGAGGGAGGGGACCTGTAGTGATGGTTTGCAACAAATAGAATAGATATCAAATAGAATAGATATCTAGTTAAACTAGATACATTGAAGGCACCTGTTTTTCTTGGGTAGAGAGAACCTCAACTTTGTCTTTTTTGAGGTACAGCCCCATGTAGTTCAGGCTAGCCCTGAACTCCTGATCTACTTGCTTCTACCTCCCAAGTTCTGGGATTACAGACATGCACCATTACACTCTGCTTTGGATCCAAAACTTGTTTGAAGCTGTGTGCCCGACTATAGTCACTGGGTACACAGTGGTGCGAGTAGAGTGTCTGTCTGGAACGAGCTGCTTTTCATGGCGGAGATGGTGACTGAACGTTCTGAAAGAATCAACCAGTCCCTGAAAATAGACAGAGAACTCATAGCTGGGATGGCCAGAAAAGGCTAAAGCGTGGTAACTAAGAATCTGGGAAACGATAGACTGATGGATGCTTACCCAGGGAGAAATCAGTTACACCAGAAACAGATGACTGCCGCAGGTTCCGTCCCAAGGATGCCTCCAGATGCCTCTCTGTCTCCGACCAGTTTCTGTTGCTATCATATAATAACACTGACAGCAAGCAATTCAGGGGAGAAAGTGGCTTTTGACTTGCAATTCCTGGTGAGTTTATCACTGAGGGGAAATCAAGGCAGGAACCAGAAGCAGGTCACATCACATCCAACGGTAAGAGCAGCAAGACACAAATGCATACAGCCTTGCTTTCAGCTCTCATCAGACACTGTTCAGGCCTTCTGCGTTATAGCATGGTTCATGATGGACTGGGTCTTCTTACACCAGTTAGCAAACAAGACAATCCTCACAGACATGCCCACAAGCTAACCTGATGTTGAAAGTTCCTCAATAAGGTGACTGTTGGTTGTGTCTTCCTGGCATTTAAAACTAATCAGCAGGTATGAGTATAATATAAATATTAAAGTTTTAATAAATGCATGTGATTATCTCATATAGTCCAGTCTGGCCTAGAACTCATTCAGTAGGCAAGGATGACCTTGAACTTCTGGTCTTCCTATTTCTATCTCACTACAAGTGTGAGCCTCCACTTCTAGTTTACGAAGTACTGGAATCTAACACAGAGATTTGTGCATGCTAAGGTAGCACACTAGCAAGTAAGCTTCCTTGCCATCCTTCTTTTTTTTTAAGATTTATTTTTATTACTTTTAAGTGTGCATATGACCATTGGATTCCCTGGAGCTGAAAATTACTGAGTGCCTGATGTGGGTGCTGGAAATGGGTCATCTAGAGGAGCAGCAGTACTCCTAACTGCTGGCTGAACCATACCTCCAGCACTCCTGTTCATTTTTGTTCTTATTTTGAGACAAGACTTCCTCACACTATCCTCCTGCCTCAGTCTCCCACGTGCTGGTGTTACAGATGGGAGTCACCAGGGTGTAGTGTGATATCCACCCTGCGCACACCTGTTGCACTGACCACGCCCATTTGAGCGTTGGGATAGTTGTGGGTGTGATTAGGTGTCAGCTCACAGGTATTCTAAAAGGAAAAGCAAAAGCAAAACACTCATGTTTCCAAATCCACTGGGCTACAGATTTTAAGATGTTCCCAGCTATTAGAGCCGGGTGGGAGTGGGAGAGAGGTTAGGGATGGATGTGGTTTTGCAATCACAGCTATAGAAACCCTGGGTAGTTGCAGCATGTTCTGTGTCAATGCTTGTGCGGCCTGTGTAGCGATTGAGTTTATTATTGCTTAATTGGGTCAAGTGGTGTGGGTTTTGCTTTTGTCCAAGATGGGTCAATTTCCAAAGGGGTTGATAGTGTCTGGAGTTTTCACTGGGGTTATTTCAAGTCTGTTCAAGTTTGGGATAGGAAAGGTGGGTTAGTGAGTACCTACAGCAGCCATGTGCGGAAGCTATATCGGAGTATACCTGAAGAACAGTGACTGGTGGAGGTTAACGAGACAGGCCGGCTCAATGATATATAAGTCTAACACCAACACTTGGTCAAGAGTCTGAGGCAGGAAGGTAAGAATTTAAAGCCATCTTGGGTTGCATCGTGAGACTGCATAAAGAGAAAAAAAAAAGAAGGAAGGAAGAGAAAGCTTGAAACAGAAATTTAAGAGCAAATTGTAATGCCTACCATTTATTATTAAGCACCTATTGTATACCAGGTATTACCTAACTTGATTAACAACATGACCCTTAATGAACTGCTTGCACTCTTTACGCCATGTGTCAGGTGTTGGAGCCAAGCATGGATGTGTTGGGTAACTTGCCCACCGTAAATGCTGCCAGAACTCAGACTACTTGTAAGGCCTCCTAAACCAGGTCAGGTTTGGGAAAACTTGATCCTTGGAGCAAGACCAGGTCTTCCTCACCTAGATCCTCTAATCACACAGCTCTGCAATTTTCCTATCAAAAGTCTTCTTGTTTTCATTGTTCAAATACCTGTCATTCGTGTGTCACCGAGGGGAAGATCGGAAGAGGAGGAGATGATGGGGTCAAGAGAACTGCTAGGTTAGCTGGCTGGTTCTAAATCTCACAAACTTCTTTCAGAGTTGGGTACCGAAACCCGAATCCTAAGTGAGATGGTGGCATCACTTGTGTATGGGAAGGGGGTGACACCAGTCACTGGTTTTCCATAGGATGTTTTGTCTTCCAGAGGACCTTTTGACAAAGTCTGGAGATGGTTTGATTGCCATGTTCTTAGGGCAAGTGAGGACTGAGGTTTCCTCCTCTTAAAGAATTGGTACAGGTTGGGCATACTGCTAAATATTAATACTACAGTGCACCCAGGAGCCACTCCCAGCCAAGAATTCTTCTGCTCCTTCAGTAGTGCTGAGAGTGACAGCCTGCCTTCTATGTGAGTCTCCATTGGGGCCACAGCTGCGGGCACATGCTCCTAGCAGTGTTCCTTCATTTAAAAAAAAAAACCTTTTTCTTTTTTCTTTTTTTTTTTTTTTTTTTTTTTTTGTTCTTCCAGACAGGGTTTCTCTGTAACAGCCCTGGCTGTCTTAGAACTCACCCTGTGGACCAGGCTGGCCTCAAACTCAAAGAGATCTTGCCTGCCTTTGCCTCCCTTGTGCTGGTCCAGCACCACCGGACTTTAAAATATTTCTTAGTTGGAGGAGGGGTGTTGGAAATTAAAGAAAAAGTGTGTGTGTGTGTGTGTGTGTGTGTGTGTGTGTGTGTGTGTGCATAAATGTCTGTGGAGGCCAGAAGAGGGTGTCAGATTCCCTGGAGCTGGAATTAAAGGAATTTGTGAGCAGATCAAACCTGTGCAAGAACAGTATGTGCTGTTGACTACTGAGCCATCTCTCCAGCCTGTTTTACGTTTATTTGTTTATTTTTTTACATTGCCGAGGGTAAGCAGAGAGCATCACATATGCTATCCCTGCCCCAAGCCCCACCTTAGTTGCACCTCCCTCCCTTTTCTTTCTTCTCCCTTATTTTCTCCACCCAAGTCCATTTAATTCACTGTGTAGCCACTGTGTGGCCCCCGAGTGTCTGCCTCCTGCCTAACAGCTTCATTTTGCACTTACCAAAACGTTTTGTTTTGTTTGTTTGTTTGTTGTTTTGTTTTCCAAGACAGGGTTTCTCTGTGTAGTCATGGATGTCCTGGAACTTGGCTCTGTAGACCAGGCTGAACTTGAACTCACAGAGATCCACCTGCCTCTGCCTTGTTTTATTTTTCAAGACAGGATTTCTCTGTGTAGCCTGGCTGTCCTGTAGACCAGGCTGACCTTGAACTCAGACATTGCCTTTTGAGTGCTGGAACTAAAGGAATGTGCCACCATGACTGACTTTTGACTTTCTTGTCTTTCCTTCTTTCCTTTTCTTCTCCTCCTCCTCCTTCTTCTTTTTCTCAAATCCCTAAGGGAGTTAGGCTTCAAGAATGTGTTAGTATCTTTTCAGACTTAAAGATACTTGAAGCTTTAGGGTTTGGGTGAGGTACAATGAAGTAGTCCTATCAAAGCTGATGCTGACATCACGTAAAATGAAAAATATTTGTATAGCACAGTCGACCCTGGAGGAGAAGAGCTTCAGTAGATAGATGAGCGGATACAGATGTAGCTGCATGGTCAACATCTTTACAAAAACAGCAAACATTCAAGGATAGCTAGAAACAAACTGTGCATGAAGCAGGTAATTTTCCTTTGAAGAAACACTTTTTGGTCAATATTTGATGTCCTGTAGATTTGGAACAGAGAGATAAATACATTTGTTTTTGACTGTTGGCCTAGTTTCTATAAAAAATTAATTATTGCTATCCCCTCCATATTTCCAACCCTTGAGAAGCAGAGGCAGGAAGATAGAGACAAATTTGAAACAAGTCTGCTGTATGCATGAAATTCTAGACTAGTTAGGTGCTGTAGTGAGACCTTCTATCTTGTGAACCCGAAAAAGGAAACTAGTGAAATGACTGAGTGGGTAAAGGCCATGCCATGGTCACCAAACCCAAATGGCAGCCAAGGTAGGAGAGTGCTGACTTCCCCAAGTTGTCCTTTGAACGACAGTGGACAGATGTGCCATGACATAACAGGGTTGTGTATTTAAAAAACAACAATAAAATCTGATTATATTCAAAGAAAACCAAAAGCCTTGGGGATGGGCTACTGGTGGTCCTCTGAAGATTACTTTGGATTCAGCTTTGCTTTCCTTGTGATGGAAATGCAATTCAGTTCTATGAGCTGTTACCTTGCTCTGTGCATAGTAATACCTCGGTGTGTGTGTGTGTGTGTGTCGGGGCTGGCATGTATATGCTTATCAATTTGGGTATGTGCACATGTGAGTAATGAGAGAATTTTTTGTTCCAGCTGGTCTGGAGGCTCCCTCAGCCCCAAATGAAACACAGACTCTATATTAGACATAAAACTGTTGGCCGTAGGCTAGGCTTCTTGTTGTTTAGCTCAGTCTTAATTATTTTTATACATTCTATACCCGCTTCTCTATACATCTACGCATTTTCACATGATTTTTTTTTTTTTTTTTTTTTTTTTTTTTTTTGGTTTCAAGATAGGGGTTTCCTCTTTAAATATAGTGCACTTTACAGATTATCTTTTAAGGGTTTTGATTACAGAGTGTCAAACACACTGATGATTTTTTGGCGGGGAGTCTTAGGTCTCTGTGGCTTTGGAGGCTGTCCTGGAACTAGCCCTTGTAGACCAGGCTGGTCTCAAATTCAGAGAATCCATTGCACTCTGCCTAACAAGTGCTGGGATTAGAGGCGCGCGCCGCGCCGCCGCCGCCGCCGCCACCACCACAGCCCGGCTGTTCCACAGCCTTACTAGAGAACACCTGACATGTCCTATCCTCCCGGTCCACATGGCAACCCTTTTGGCAGGCCTCTCCTGCCTACCTTCTAGAATTCTCCTCTCCTGGTCCCGCCTTTCTTCCGCCTTATTGGCCGACAGTGTTTTATTCATCAACCAATAAGAGAAACATATGTAGAAGGACATCCCCTATCACATGTGTTTACTAATATTGCACGGGAGACAAGAGGTTGAATTTTGATTTTTCCAAATGGAGGGCCACCTTAGTTTTTGAGACAGATCTCTCCCTGAACCTAGAGCTAACAGGTTTTGTTAGTCTGGCCAGTCAGTGAGTCCCTGGGATCTACCTATGTCCTCTCCCACTAGCATACACACAGTTGGCTGCTGTGTCCTGGTGCTGGGGATTTGAACTCAGGTCTCCATCCTGCATGGCAGGTGCTAACAGACTGAGCCATTTTCTCAGTGCCCTTTAGACTGAATAGATAGGAAAACAATTTGTACTGAGGTTCTGAGAAATTTTCTCATGAATTTTTGGGTTGTTCCAAGTCACTGAAGGTCAGAGTAGTTTTACAGATCCTTATTGAATCAGATTAAAGAACGGCCCTGGTGGGGCCTTCAGCAGGCCTTAAAGTATGTGTATAGGGATGCTGTCATTCATTGAGAAGTTTTAGGTATGCAAAGGTTTTTGGGTTTTTTGGGTTTGTTTTTTTTTTTTTTTTTTTTTATATAGCCCTAGCTGTTCTGGAACTCATCTGTAGACCAGAACTCAGAACCCAAAAAAGTCCTGTTGTTTGAGGTGGTCTTAGTGTGTAGCCCCTGGCTAGCCTGGAACATGGCTACATAGACCAGGCTTACCTCAAACTCAGAGGCCTGGTAGTACACGCCCGTTCTTCCAGAGAAACTCTGTGTGGGGGTGGGGAGGGGTACTAATCTGAACAGGACACTATGGTTAGTAAAGGCTCTGAGACTAAGTTAGACATGCAGCCAAAAGAGCTCTTCAGTGCTTTCTGTGCCACAGTCCTCATCCCTTGCCTGTTGATTTATATTTTGTGACTGCATTTACCTCCTGGCCTAAGAAAAGATCCCTCCTTTACCATCTCTGTATTCACTAGAGAGAGACTGAACATTGTGGAATATTCTAGATTCTGTGAAAAGAGTCAGTCACATTGGTTTCACCTGAGGAGAATGGCAGGGGAGAAAGATGTCTAGAGGAGCCTATTTAAGACAAGATCTTTAATATATGTGACCTTGCAGAGCCTTTGTTACTTGCCTGGGTTTTGTTCCAAGGACTTTGCAAAGGCAGTCTTATTTAATCTATTGGAGAGTGTTGGTAGTTCAGCTAGTTACTGTCTTTATTTACAGAGGAAAGATAGACACAAGAAGTTACAAGTTACTCTGCATTACAGAGCTAGAAAGGGCAGACCCAGGATTCTAACTTGGCAATTTTGCACCAGAATTGTAGATGATTCTTAGATGAGTCTTGAAATAGATTCAGAGATGTATTGAAAAACTAAAAAGTCCCTCCATCTGTGGGGAACCCTGGGCTTCATAGAGCAACAAGCCTAAAGACACAGGGAGAAACTTGGTTATTAAGATCTTATCCCTCTTTTATAAAGTATATAAGAGCATAACTTATATATAAAGTATATAAGACTCTCTTACAGACAGCAAAGAACAATGGAAGCTTTAAAAAACTAGCAGGAAAATAAGCTGGGCGTCAGCTTCCTAAAGAGCCATATTTACTTTTTGTTGTTCATATTTTTACAATAAGGTCCTCTGCAGCCCATGCCAACCTTAAACTTGTTCTGGAGCCTGTGGTGATTTTGAACCCCTGAACACCTGGCTTCACATTCCGAATGCTGGAATTCCCTGTATGTATATTAGCTTGTGTATATTACTTTTCTCTCATAGCTGTCTTTGACCCCATGGCAATTCTGTGCACTGCTGTTCCCCAACATCATCTCATGTACTCCTCCTGGGGAAGCATGACCCCTGTGACCTGTGATGTTCTTTGTCCCATCAGCGACACTGAGGTTCCACAGAGACAGGTGCTTAATTTTAGTGAGCTTAAAATTGAATCTAAACGCCCAGGTTTTCCTTAGCTCAGCTTTATTTGCACATATGTATGTGTGATAAAACTCTACACTGAAAGCAAATATCAGGGCTTCGAGAAATGCTTTCTCAATGGTTAGGACATTGTCTGCTCTTCCAAAGAAACCTGGTTCAGTTCCCAGCACCCACTTGGTAGCTCACAACTACCTATAACCCTAGTTCCAGGGAATCTATTTTCTCTTGCCTCCCCTGGGCAGTATGTACAAATGTGGACAGCTCACATGTAGGCAAAACACTTATACACGTAAAATAAGTCAACAAAGATTAGAAATAATAAAGGTAGATATTGGGGCTAGTATATGTAGTTCAGTTGGTAGAATATTTGCCTAACTTGTGGTGTAAGTCCTGGTCATCTCCCTAGTACCACATCAAACTAGTTATTATTTTTCTTTTGAATCAGTAAATTTTGTTTTTGCTGAAGTTACTAGACTGTGCATTACAAAGGCTGTGGAAGTCCCAGCTACTCAGGAGGCTAAAGCAAGAGGGTAGCTTGAGCCTGGGAATAGGGGGCTTGCTTGAGCAACCAAATTAGACCTTATCTCAAAATAAATAGGTAGATAAATATTTTTATGGGGGTTGTCTCTTCACAGACAGATTCAGTTCTTTGGCTCAAAATTTCTATAGATGGTTCCTACATTTCCATATCCCATATGGCAGCTATCTTAGATGTATTCTTCTTTTTGGGGGCCTCTTTGTGCTTTTTCAATATAGCATGTTATTCCTTTATTCTTTCCTGTTCATACTTTCTCTATCCAGTCTTTCTTGAATCAGTCTCAATAAGTCCTGTTCTTAAGGCATCTTAGATGCTCTGTACACTGACTCTGATATGTCCCAAGGCAGTGTGGCTTTGTTGTTTCGGTGGAAGTGCATTGGGGCTGAAGATAATATTTGTTGAATGAATAAAGTATTAATTAGGCCAAGGGGGAAGACCTTCAACTTAGATTGTAAGTGCTATGAACCAAGACATTCCCCAAACATGGAATGTTTGAGACAATGACACTGACTCAGAGTGTCATTTCAAACAAGGCAGTGTGTGCAGAAGTTGTGTGGGGGAGGAGTTAGACTTGGATTTAGGTACTGCTAAAAGTGCCTGGTGCTCACTAAAGGACCCACTAAATGCAAAG